>NW_020524690.1:0-48914 GCF_003368295.1 Carassius auratus
ACAGGTATAAACTACAGACGCACCTGTTCAGAGCACTGAAACATAGCTTGATGTCTGAGAACAATAGTTTGTCAATAATGTGAAATTTAAGGGAATAGTTCATCTTAAAAATTCATCAACTCACCATCATTTAGTTTAAAACCTTTGTAAGTTTCTTTCTTATGTTAAACACAAAATATGATTTTTTTTTTAAAGAAATAATCAGTAATTGGTCCTTTATTGACTTTCATGGTAGGGAAAGAAATACTAGTCAATGGGGACCATCAGCTGTTTGATTACCAGCATTCTTTAAAATATAATTTTCTGTGTTGAACATAAGAAAGAAACATTTGGAGCAACATGGGGTAAGTAAATGATGAAAAAAAAAAATATTTTTAAGGTAAACCATCCCTTTAATGCTTTTAAATAATTAATATAAAAAAAAAAACAGGGAAAAAGTCAATTACTTGTAATTAGCATTTGTGCTGAGTAAGAGTTTTGCAATAGAACGGTTGCTACAGTGACTGTGAAAATGTCACATTCAGTATTTATCGTGCTGGGGAAGCTTCTTTGAAAATGTGGTTTTCCAAGCTGATACTAATAATTTAAAAACCATTACAAGCTGCTAATGCAACACAGCTAACTGCACTGCAGCTATTTAAGGAAGCAATGTCATTTTGGAAATATAACTTTCAGATTATGTAAATTACCTTCAGTGGAGTTTTATCTGGCACAAAAACTATGAGAATCTCGGTGTACTCAAAATGATGACACAGTTGCAAAAGCTGTATTTAATTGCAAAAGCAATGCTTATTGTAAATATGCCTAGAATTGTGATACTTTTTTTATTTGTCGGTTTGTTTCTTTTAGAGGAAATTATTTTGCAACACGTCCTTGGCATTCTCATTTGTGATAGCTATATACATAGTTTTTTTTTCTCTTTTAAAAGCTTTTTAATCAACTTTTTTATTGTTCATGTTCTGTGTGGCTTTTGTTTTGTTAGGGCGCAAGATGCACCAAATCGCAAGATGTCAAAATTGGAAATCCACACAGTGATGGATTACATCATTAACTAAATATTTTTCAGTGGAGTTCTTTTTCTCTTGGTGCCTGGATTTATGAAGCTCTCGAGTGTTGTAATAATTCCCCTTTGATCCTGGTTCCAGAGGTGAATTTGATTCCAGACAGACTAACAGACAGTTTGTAGACTTTGTGTGAAAGTAATCTGTGAGTGTTGATCTGAGCACTTTGCAGAAAGTGCGTTTCATTAAACAACACCCCTTCCATCTCGTCGTTAACAGGACTATTACATAGCCTGCCATAAACGTAATGTGAATAGAGTGTCCGACTGAGTCACGAAACAGGAACAGAGAGTATCCTGCGAGGTCACCATGACAGTTCAGAGACGGTGCAGAAACAGCTGCCAAGACCCTGGAATTTAAATACTGCCGTTTACTCTGCCAGCGTAAAGGCTATTAAATGCTTTCGAGTTTGAGATATTCATCTTATGTTGCACAACATTTGAAAGCTGCCTCATCTTTTCTCTTCCAAGCTCAGATTTCAATTTTAGAAGTCAATTTCATCAGACACTTACTTGCGACTTCAATGGAAATTGGGGGTTTTACATGATAAGGTCCGATGCTTAAGTTCAAAGATTGGTACACAACCAATTACTGGAATTGTAAAGTAAGAACATGGCACTTTCTGTCAAAAGATCACTCAGGATTGCGGAACAAAGGCAGAATGTCCATTTTTGACTGGAGTTTATTTCTAAGGCAAGATGTTTTCCTTAATTGTGCTCCTTTTGCCCTTCACGTGTTGTGCCTGACATCTGATCACCTCTCAGATCCAATAGTGAACCTCTAGCCGCCTTTGTCATACTCTATTAAAGAAAAAACACACAAGGAAAGCCATTACTGAAAAGAAGTATCACCGGTGCCTGTGAATATAGATTCTAATAAGAGATATTCAGATTCGATTGAAAAAATGCAAATAAGTCCCCAGATGCTTAGAGCTCCATAAGAGTGCGTGGGTGAGAGATAGCGGCCACATTGCCAGTAACTGAGAGAGAGAAAGATTTTCCCAGGTGCCTTTACAGGATAATACTTCATCCTCCTCTGTCTCAGTCACTTCCTGTTACCTGTCGTATGAAGGCCTTACAGAACATGATGAGGTGATTCAGGCTGTCAACATCACATAACAACCCCCCACACACACTCTCCTGTCTCATCTGCTCATCACCAGCCAAAGTGTGTATGAATCATTACATCCCTTCACATCTGAAGCCAGACATGGACATGCACTGAGGACACAATTCTGTCTGTGTCCTCAGAGCACCCATCAGTTTGGCCTATGTGTGTAGTATGAGACATGTCAGACTTTAATATTTTTGGTTACTGGATACTTGAAGGCCTTTGCGCCAGCTTCAGTTTAGATCCATCCTTTGCGGAGATTTCTGGCAACACCGACAATAGCAAAGATGTCAGATATCTCTGAATCTACTTTCAAAACTGTTAAATATTATCTTTATATTGTACTACTATCCCTGTATTGACATCATTACGATCACACGTTGTAATTTCTGCCCAAACACATTCATTGTCATTCATAATATGTATCTGTATATTACTGCCATATAGATATTAATTATACTGATACACTGATCACTTGATTGTGACAGTCAAACATTTGCTGTAAACTGCTCTAAAACATATATGTGTTGTGAAAAACTAATTGCACTGAATTTTAAAAGAATAATTTGTGTCAAACTTTTTCATTATATGAATAGTTCAGCCATGAAACTCTATTTGCATTCTAGTTAGTTCATTCAGTTCAGTGTTCCCAGCCAATCGGATTCACATACTCATTATGTTTTACTTATATAATCAGGGCATATGCAATGAATACTATATCTGCGTGCTACGCGTGTCCTCATCTTAGCCCACCACCTCCCCAGCACCACATGTCTAGATCTGCTGTGGGAGAACTTCCTCTCTCTAGCAGCAGCATGCTTACTTTTAATTTTGTGATCCGAGCATTTAGCAGAAGCAAGTCTACTTGCTCTAAAGCAGCGTTACATTAATAAACATTTTACAATCTTATCTGAGAGTTTTCTTTGACTTCCATGGAATAAAACGTTTATTTTTCATCAGAATGTTTCATTCATCAGAATGAAAGTTGCTGAAATATCTTGAATTTCAGTCTTTTCAATACACAAAGATGTTGAATGGCTTCAGAAGAACTGGGATATAGTGTGTGAGTGATGTTATGATGCTTTATGGTGTTCTCTGCACCCACCCAACTTTCCACTTTGATTGTAGGTACAGTAGGGGAAGACATTCTTGAAAACTTTCCTTTTTGTGATCCACAAAAAAACAAACAAAAAAAAAACAGTTTGGAACTGCACAAGGGTGAGTAAATCATAGTAGATTTTGCTGGAGCATTTGTACAATGTTTGTATATTCCCTTAGGCATGAATAATGAATTGCCAATGCATTTTTGGAAATCCTAATGCTTTAAAGGGCTACTTTGGTTTAAGATGAGATTTTCTCTCAGTCAGAACAATAAAATATTTTGATACAGCAGCTTTTGCAGTTGTTGGGGAAACTATTTTCTGCTTCCTTCCACACAATCTCAAACAGCATGCTTTGAAGCCTATATACAGTATAAGCTCTGCTGCCCACATTTATGTGTACCCAGTGGCACAGCTGAGGTGTGAGTTCTCACACCAGTGTGGCAAATGTACACTCCAAGGGGAACACATCATGCCAAACTCAATGTCTCAGAGCCATAGAGTAGAGATCACTGAACGGGAGTGATGGGAAATAGATTTTATGTCTTCTGCCTCTGCCAGAATGGAAATTCTTGGTCTCATTCTGTAAAGCACTAAGGGGGAAGTAGAAAAAGAGAGAAATATGGTTGAGGGACAAGTGCCAACTTAAATTGAGCAAGTGGAAGAAAGGGGAAAAGAAAGAGACAGGAATATCCCAACGAATCATAATCCAGTTTTCATCCAACGTTGCCCAAGCAATTTCACTTCAAAGCTTTAGAGGGCTGGCCAATTACTGCATATCCCTGAGTTTCCTTTGGATGTGAGAGAAATATATAATTTAAGAAATTTTAATTAACATCTCTCATCTGCTTATGAAGGCAAGGAGGAGAATAAATGGCAGTCACTTCTGCCTGGCTTTAAAACACAGCATCTCATACGCACAAGTGCTCATTCATTTTTTAGGCCAATTACAGAGTGTCTGATGTCTCTGAATTCAAGCCAAACCCTTTCAGAGAAACGAGTATAAGACTGAAGGAAAAGAAACAGGCAGAGTCCTAAATGAAAGATGTGGTGAAACAGAAAACCAGAAGGTAAGAAAGAGCAGTGAGTGTTGTAAAATCATTGTCCAATTATGAATTTACTACAGGTTGAAATTGCTAACATACTGAATTAAAATGATCTGAGGCTTGGTGATAGAATTTAATTTATAGCAATATGGGAATGTTGTATGAAATTTCGGACTCATATAAAAAAAAAGCAAGCAGTTCTAGACACTGAAACAAACTGTCACACTCCCTGTTCTCCCCTACCCCACTCGATTATGGCGTTTATTTTCTCGATAAATCCCATCACCCTTCTTCCCTCCAATATGTACAGTAGCTGCAACATCCTTCATGTGTTGCCCCAGAATCTATTAATACTTTTACTCTGTTAATGAAGATAAATGCACAAGACTAACAATGTTCCATAGAGAGAAGGAGAGAGAGACAGTATGATACTTGCAAAAAAAAAAAAAAAAAACGGAGGATAGGAGAGAAAGAAAGGGGCAAATTAGGGTGGATAGAAAACAAGGACAGAGTGAAAGATGGATGGATTACATTAGAAGCAGAAGGGGGAACACTGGCTGGCTCAGTGAAAAACACCTTGATAAACAGGCTGTGAACACCCCACCCCCCAGCAAGGTGTCCTCCTAACGATTCCTATCCTGCACCTGCTGAGAGAACCTGAGTCATACTTACACACCACTGCAGATGGTGCGCAGAGAGAAAACCGCACAGCATAGGGTTTTGCCTTGCTGTAAAACACCCACTCTGTCTATTCAATCAAAACTTGACATTTTATTGTAACATTTGTATTTATTTAATTTTTGTCTGATCGGTGTAAAAGCCTGAAGAAAGGCCATATGGGAGAAATGTGTGAAGAAAAGCTCTATCGGAGAACTGGTGCTTTTATTTAGAGCATTAGGCTGGGCGTCTGGCCATCATTTACTGGGTCACAATCAACATGCACCTGTTTTTGCTGCACCAAAAAGGCTAAAATAAGTTTGATGGTGTATATTTCATAAGAAAGATATGAACAAGCTAAAGTGCAAGTTGTTATAGAGACAGAGCAACACGCGTCATAATCTGAAAACCACACCCACTGTTGCGGGAAGCTGCCTCCTTGTCAGTTCTGTCTTATAACAAAAAACAGAGCAATGCATAAAAGCTGCTATGTGACAAGGTTTACAGTAAACAAGCTAAAAAAAACAGAACTACGTTGTTATAAGCTGTCGAGCCAAAAATCAAGCGTTTAGGACACAAAAGTAGTGCGCAAAGTGTCATATTACTCTGAGAACTGCGCCTATTGTAGGGAAACATAATCTGCGACAAGACCATTCATTATTTTTAACCATGTCAAAGGATTATTACACCACTCTATGTGAATCTGAGAGGAGAAGATATTAAGAAACATTTTATTGGTCTATGTCAGTGCCCCTTTTCCTAACATTCCTTTTAAGAAATGATTCAGCTGAATGGTGAGAAATACCCCAGTGTGAAATACCCCGACATCTACAACTATTTGTGTCCTAAATGCTTGTTTTTTGGGTCAACAGCTTATAAAAACTCAGTTCTGGGTTTTTAGCTTGTTTACTGTACACCTTGTCACATAGCAGCATTTAGGCATTGCTCTGTTATTAGTTATAGGTCAGAATATAGACATTCCCACAATAGAAAGTCAATGGAGAGCGTTGTGGGCATGGCCTAATGTGCTCTGTCTCTATTGACTTTAATAATAATTATCAATATTTTTTATATTATCAATTTACCATTTAGAAATCAATAGCTATGGTTCTCTGGAGTGCATCAAACTAGTTTTTACATTGACTGAAGCAAATGTGAGCCTACGCTGTTTTGGGAGGTAGGTTTCTCCATATGATAAAAATCAAAAGGGTCCAGTCTTGTTTTGGACCCCACTGACTTTCACTGCATGAACAAAACAGCATTGTGAATGCTGAACCTTTGAAAACTGAAAGTCTCTCTTCAACAAGCTGCATTATTTTAGTTATCATTAACAGGAGTTATATCATGAGAAACCCACAAGATTACAGCATGGTAAATGTATTTGGTCTTTGTATGTATTTGAATTGCTGCTGCTGTTGGTTATTGCTGTTTTCGTAGATTATTGCTGCTGCTGCAAAGCAAGTTTAGGTACTTGCTACTGCCAATGCATACAGCAATATGGTGCTGTGAGTATTTAAGACATACTGGTGCTGCACAAATAGCATATAAAATAACCCATATCAGTTCTATACAGGTGGAGCTGGGGAAGGTGGAGGGTTTCAGAGGAACTCTGAAAGTGAGCTGCAAAATGCTTAAGTAAATGCAAACCGCCATTTAGATACAAGGCAGTAAGTTCATTGGCAGCAAATGCAACAGAACCAATCAGTTTTTGCCAAGTAGTTCAACACTATGAATATAAATTCATGACAGAACTAGGCATTTATGCACCAAAGTTTGATACTACAAACCCCTTACCCCAAGTATGAGCAATAGAAGTAGTGCTTTCCTTTTTGCCAAGAATCAATAAATATTTTTCTTGCATTACATCTGTACATCTTGAGAGAAACTCACATATATCAAGTGAACATCTGAGGGACTATCTGTTTTGACTGTTTATTCCATCCTGTCTCTGAGGATTGATGGCCGTTCTGGATCCTCTTTGGGAATTTTTATCACTCTGCACCAAATATGTGGAGGCCATTTTAAACATCAAGCATGGTGTGATTGTAAAGAGAGAGAGCTGGAAGCAATTTCCCATACTGAAGTCTAGGAGCACCAAAGATGCTACAGTGACAGCGAGTAAAGGTTTAAAGTTAATTCCAGTTGAGCCAAATTCATTTAACTTTTAAAGCAGGGAAATCTAAAGTTATAATGAAATCATTATTGTAACATGGTCATTTGTAAGTAGTGTTACGTGTAATTACATTTCATAACTAAAATGATGAAACCAGACTTACGTTGAGGCAGAATTAGAGACTAGACTGACTCTCTAGTGGTGTTTTGGGACTATGGTGACAATGTTTTGACAGCATGGTAACTGAAACATTGGCTGGTTACATAACCAGGACAGGCTGGTGGATCTAGGATGTCATTGGGGACCACTCCCAGCACATTCCAGGAAACCCTGTGTATTTAATCTGCTTATCCTCAGCAGATTGGTGCCATGTGCTTCTGTGTGTATGTGTGTGTGAGTGCATTGTGTTTATCCTAGCCGTTCCTCCAACTTGTCAACATCTTTCCCCTATCCTGTCAGTTCTCTCATCATTAAGTTAAATCTCTCTCAGTGCTAGCTATATTAATCCACTCATGGATCATCACCAAATAAACACTTGGCCCACACCTAATTTCCTAGCATCTTTAACTATGTACAGATCATTTAAAGAGATAGTCCAACCAAAAATGAAAGTTGTCACCGTCGTTGCAAAGCATGACTTCCTTCTGTGGATCACAAACAATATTTTAAAGAATGTTAGCTAACGACTTTATTGACTTTGATTATATTCACAAAAAACACGCATTACAATATTTAGATCAAATTGTAAAATGCAGTCACACAAGAATATAGTCAGATTTTACTTATGCATGTGTCATGTAATTATTTTAAACCAATGTTCTGGTTTCTAGAAATGTACATAATGTTCATTATTATCTGTGCATGTTCATATGCAAGTCAATACAAGTCAATGTTATGGAAGTCAAGTTGCACTCTCAGAAAGATGTGTACAAAACAGCTTTGGGGATAACTGTTCATTCTTCACTTCTATTGCAAATTGTATTGACCTATGAACCTTTTTGAGATAAATATGGTAAAAAAAAAAAAAAGGTCCCTTTGAGCCTACACGAATAGTCTATATTTTGCATTTCATTATTTTCTTGAGTGCTGATGTCAAGGATGAGGAGTTGATTAATGTGTAAAAATAATAATAATAATGATAAATTAACTAATATTGTAAATGGCATGGAACACTTTTCCAGTGTTTGCATAAGAGAACAGCAGTAAAAAAAATAAAAATAAAAAAGGTTTCTTTGGAATATTTTGAGTATTCCAATAGCTGTGAATAGAGGCTTACTCAGAATATGGTTAATCACAAAATGATGTGCATGTAAACATGGTCAATGAGAGAAGCAAGAGAGGGAGTGTTAGGGGAGATGGTAGAATGGAATAAAGGAGGTGCCGAATGGTGTGCATCTGGCCCTGAGGTGGAGTGAGCGGGGCCTGGTTTGTGCTGATTGTGTGAAATAGCATCCCACATCCACACATATTAGAAAGAGAGAGAAAGAGAGGATGGGATGGGATGGAGAAGAGAGTCCAGAGCAGATCAAAGCTTCCAGAGCCAGCAGGACCAGAGTGCAGACACAGTCTCAGCCATGTCCTTAAGGAGAGCAACTCCATCCCCAATCTCTCTCACACGCTCTCTCGCTTTCCACTTCTTACTCTCCCTTCTCGCAACCTCATTCCTGATAGTTTTACTCAAAGCGTGACTATCTCCAGCAAACAGAGCTTCCAATGGATTAGGACAGAGAGGGAGACAGAATGAGAAAGAACGTAAACGAGGGGTAGATGTGCAGGACCTAGGAAATGTGGCATGCTATTGCTGCCCTCTGGTGACTCTTGTTACAGCATCACAGCTGGGTGGCACATGCATAAATCATTGAGATGGACGACTCGACACGTCTTGCATTCGATTTCGCTGATTCTTTTTTAATGATTCATCAGTGACTCTGTAATCATCAGGACTCTTGGGGCCGACAGATTCTCTGATGGGTTCCGAATTGGTTGATTTGGCAGGTTTGACAGGCATATGGTGTGTTATCTAAGGAGATGGCACTGATGTGCTGTAATTAGAAAGCCTGTGATTTCTCATGCGAGTTACATTCCCTCACTTTATGCTGCTGCCACTGAGGTGGGAGAGAATGACAAGCCTCGGGGACACCAATCAGGAACCAAGGGAAAACGGCACTGCTTGCTGGAATGTGTGTAAATCCGGAAGTGTGTGTTACCAACTGTCATAACAAAGTTGCACCTGAATGTAAAGGAGATTTGCTGAAAGGAGTTTTCTCTAATCGAATCGAATGTGATAATTAATTGCCGAATGAAAATGTTGTGAAACTGCAGCTCGTTCCACATTCATTCTCTCCTGACCAGGCCCTGGGGCTCCTGTTAAAAAAATTAATAAATAAAAACACCCAAAGGACATTATGTCTCCTGCCAGCACATTAGGAAGCCCCTGCTGTCCGCCCAAACTCAGATTAGGGTCACATGTACTCCCTCATTTCACAACAAATTAACTGTTTTCACAAATTTGACTATGGTTCCCAGACTAGGAATCCCAGTAGAGCCCCATAAATTAAGATAGAGTTCTTATAGTGTGCTTGTCAGTAACTAGAAACATTTTTGTTTGAAGGATAGACTGAATCATAATTTCCTTGTTATATTTTTAGTGTCCCCCACATGTGGATTGTTTAAAATGACTGTTAATCATTTCAAAGTTTGACCCGTTTAATGTGTCTCATACGAAGACATATAGTAAATCCATTAGCTCTCCTCCATATCAACTTAAGAGGGATTCTCACTGACTGCATTTGTATAATAAACAATATCCCATTTATTATCAAACTGTGGTCATGTTCTGACTGTGTACAATACGTTTCATATGAACCCATTGACTTTAGCGGACTAAACTGGACTATTTTATTTCCTGGTAATCTGAATAAGACAGCTATTTCTGCATTATTCAGAACTATGAACATGTAAACATTGGCTGTATTCTTTAAAGGGATAGTTCACTTTGAAATTAAATTTTGATATGTTTCAGCTTACCTCAAGGGCATCCAAGATGTATGTGTCTTTGTTTCCGCAGTAGCTTCCATTTTGATGTTATTAGGTCAAACCGTTCAAACTTGTCTGTGACTCATATAATGGAGGTCTATGGTCACCACCTCAAAGAGCATGCACAGAGAAGTCCAAATGAAACATAAGTACACAATGATGGCCTAAGACACGAAATGAGAAAACGAACAGTATTTATATAGTTGTACACAATCACGTCCAACTGATCTGTGTGTGACGTGTGCGCGCGTTCTGGCTTAGTCTGCTCAAGCGCCGGAAGTGATCTCTTGTGCGTGTACGTCACTCATTGTTTACTGTTTACCACACGATACGCCACCAATCTGCACTGTCTGAAATATAATGCAGTAATTGTAATTAATAAATTGGTTTATAATGCACCCTATAATTATTACAATAATAATAAAAATACAACACATTACTCACTCTATTGACAGCGTGCCATTGGGTCCCTCTGGCATTGGACGTCGCCTCCAGTTTATACATGGCAAACTAAACACAACATGCAAACCGCTGCGGCTCAACAGCGGAGAAAACTCAGGATCTTCAGTCAGGCAGGTGTGTGATGTCCTCGTTGTCATCTTGTAGTTGTGGCATTGCTATGTTCCATTCGTGACAACATATGCTCTCCACTTCTGTTGGCATCTCACAACACTTGCTACTAAAACACCACCAAGAGAAGAGATCTCTGTCTCTCTGAGGCTTTAAGACGTGCTGCTGCAGCGAATGCTTCCTCCATCGCTCTGAGTACTTGATCGTTGTATTCTGGTTTAAATAAATATGGTTGTGAAAAAAACTTTTCAAAGAAGCAGCTGTCTGTTGATATATCGAAATCGTCTTCCATTGCAATTTCCTGTATGTCTAAATATGTTTAGATCTTCACAGTGAAAGGTAACATTTCAGAAATCTGTGTAAACGAGTGACGTACACGTGAGAGATCACTTCCGGAGACTAACTGTGCATTCACACCGCCGCGTCAAAGTGGCCAGAAGTCATTCATTTTCAATGTAAGCTGGTGCTGAGCAGCGGTGAGGAGCGGCGCGGCGCGGCGCGGCGCGGCGCGGCACAGCGCTACTTGGCCATTGAGAGCATCGAGGAGAGTTGATGTAGGTGCCAGGTTTGGATTGATGTCTTTTATTTTTAAATTCACTTTCAATTTGTGATGTCACTTGACACAGGTGCATATTATCTGTTAGTTTGCGTGTGGTTAGGAGGTAGGAAGGGGGTGAGTAGCTGGGACGCTCACTTTCTGTTGACCGTTTTCATTTAATTTAATTTAATTTTATTTTATTTCATTGTTTTGTTTACTTTACTGTTATTCAATGTTACAATAAATCACCAGGATTTGCAGTGGAAACGCGTCATCATTTACTACCTCAGTCTCTTAGCAGTTACTGGCTGCCGCTACAGTTGAAATCAAGGCAACTTTATGGTAATGAGCTATGACGCAGCTGGGCAGCAACCAATCAGAACGTAGAAGTCCACCCCTTGAGAGGATTCCAGAGAACGCAGCTCCGACCACATTAGTTTTTTTTATTTTCAATAATCTATAATGTGTCCCTGTTTGCATACAGGGACATAAAAAAAATTAATTAAAAGTGATACGTGGACCAAGGTGTCTGAGATTGTTCCTTTTCCTGGTGAGTTGCTGATGTGCAGTAACGTTATAGGAATAACAATTTAATGATCTCTATATATATAATAATACTGTAGTCCCAGTTTACTTTTAAACAAATGTCCCTGTTATGCTTATACTTGATTATATTTACTTAAGAAGCATTTTCAATGCAAGACTTTTACTTGCATCAGAGTATTTTTACAGTGTTTTATACATTATTAGGTAAAGGATCTTAATACTTCGTCCACAACAATATTTAATGAGGTTAACTTCTAACGTTATCCTCCTTGTGGTTAGTCTGCACGGGATCAACAAGCTTGTTTGCTTTGGGGACAATTTAAATACAAAACAAGCATTCGATCTACGTCAGAGCATCTGAGCGCTCACAAATCTTTCTGCAGCGTCATGAGCAGAGCGGCAAGAGCGATTTTTGATGCTCTCAGCGCCGGCGGTGTGAACGCACTGTAAGCCAGAATGCGCGCACACGTCACACACCAGCACGCGCGCCCTCAGATCACTTGGACGTGGATGTGTACAAGAGGTAAAAACAATATAAATACGGTTAGTTTTCTCACGCAAACCACTCATTTCGTATCTTAGGCCATCAAAGTGTCCTTGTTTTATTTGGACTTCTCTGTGCATGCTCTTTGAGGTGGTGACCATAGACTTGCATTATGTGAGTCACAGACAAGTTTGAACGGTTTGATCTAAAAATATCAAAATGGACACCTACATCTTGGATGCTCTTGAGGTAAGCTAAAACATACCAAAATTGAATTTTAAAGTGAACTATCCCTTTAAGAATGTCTATTAGAATATTCTATTATTATTATTATTATTATTATTATCAATCTGTGCTCATGTTTTGATTGTGTACAGTATATGTCAGGTAAACCCATTAAATCAATTGGCATAACCAGACTAAACCAAGATTGCAGTTTCAAGTAATCTGAATATTTATTCAGTTATTGAATTATTATTGTATTAATCAGAACTTTTCATAAATACATATAAGAGAATATAAGCTATATAAGGTAATTGCGACTTTTTATCTCACAATTTTGACTTTTTTTCTTGCAGTTTTGAGGTTACATTTGGCAATTCTGACTCTTTTTTTTTTTTTCTCAGAATTGCATAATATATACATGCAAGTACGAGTTATACAGTAAAGCCATAATTGTAAGAAATAAAGTCAGAGTTGTGGGATATAAGCTCACAATTGGCAGAAATAAAGTGAAAATAGTGTTGTTTAAATTGAGAAGAAAAAAAATTTCTGACAAAAAAATTGCGAGTTCGTATCAAACCGGAAACAGGCTTCCATAAATGTTGAAATTCATAGCTGATATAAACGTTACAGCAAATCGTCTTCTGTTAAAGAGTGTTTACAGTATGTTGAATTGTATTTTTGTCATTTCATTGTTAATGGCATTGAAAGACTTTTCGTGTCCAGTTTGTGTGATCAAGGCATCTTCAGGGTTTTCTAAATGGACATGAATACCTTCTCTTTCAGAATCAGAGCTTCAATACTGTTAAAAGGACCATATAGTTAAGTGAATGAAGAAAAAGTAGAGAAAATGTAAACCCTACAGGGTTTCTCAGCTTAGATGTAAATCCTTTAACAAGATTTCTCTTATCTGGTTACTGTCTTGGTTATGGAAAGTGTTTGATCGTGTGTGTGTGTGATGTTTGTGTGTGTGTGTGTGTATGCATTAGGATTCATAAACATTAATGTGAAACAAGATTTAGAGTTTCATTTATATTCATTAATGGTTATGTGCGTTACCTATAATTATACTTCAACTTACTGTAAATTATTTTGTTTTGTGGTTTGTCTTAAAACAGGAAGGTTTGGCATCCATAATGTTTAATGCCACACCATGTTTTTTGTGCCAATGCATGATTTTCTTAGGTAACACCTACAGACGTTCCAATTCCATCCATATTTTGCAGAGAATCCACTGACCTGGGCCTTCACAAACTCTGAAAAGTCCTCTCTCACATTTACTATGGCAATTAAATTGGAAAGTGATCGAGAAGAGAATGAGTCAGAGGAGGAATGAAAAGACAGAATGGGAAATGAGGCGAATGTCCCCACTGATTGAATCTTCTTTTTCTCCCCTTTGAGAAGAAAGCCCCACCATTCGCAGGAAAAGATCCTAAGAGGCTTACAACTGTCATTCAAGTGATACTGAGAGAAAAGGGGAATTAGACACAAAGAGAGGGGGATGACTAGGTTGAAGACGGTGGAAAAAAGAGGGAAAAGAACGTGCGTGGGAGGGAAAACTCTGAAAAGTGGGGCACTCGAGCTGTACATGAGCACCACCCTCTGGACAAATGCTGGGAAGTTTAAAGCAATAATTCAGCTAAAACTGAATTATTTCATTGTTTACTCACATTCATGATGTTTCAGCTCTTTTTGATTAACAAATGTGGAAAATCACAAAAGAAGATACTTAGCAGAATGTTAATCCTGCTCTTTTACATACAAAGAAAGCATGGCTTTAGAAGACATCGAATAAAGTGAGTAGAGCGTCACATCCCCATCAATGTGCACTTCAAGGGAAATTGAAGGATGGAAAATTATGATAGTGAACAGCAATGATAGTCATTTTATTTTTCAGTATACTGTTCATTTAGATTTATACAGCACTTGTTTGTTGTTTGACTCACTCTCCTCTAATAACCCTTAGCTTTTGAGAGCACACTCAAAGCCCCACTGAGACCCCTATGGTGTGATGTAGAGCAGGACCTTCAATTGGTTAAAAAAATCAATCTAGCACATACATTAAATGTAATGAGCAAGAGAGAGCAGATAAACAACTTTCTCATCCATTATAAATGACTACATTCTTTTTAAATGTTGGGCTGTTGTTATGCTGGTATTTTTTGCCATCATTCTGCCCCTCTTATGTCTGTTTGAACTTCTTTTTCCCTTGGGTATGATGTCATAAACTCTTTGAACGTAAGAGATGACAATGCTTTTCTCTTTTCTGTCACCCTGTCAGATGTCACCTTCAAACTCATAAAGAGCTCTGGGTTCATGGTTGGAATTCTCGAGAACTTTAGACGATGTGTGCATCTATGGCAAGCAGTCACTGATTGAGAGATAGAGCTTGAAAAACGAGAGGATCTATGTCTTTGTTTGTATCTTATGTAAACAAGCAGTGGATCTGTCTATGGTGGTTTAAGCAGCTAACTGATGCTTGTGTGGGTGTAGAATTGATTCTAAATGGGAAAACCATTTGGTATTACAGTGGTAGGCCTATCTGTTTTGTGATAATGATGAGTAGTAATCCTAAATCAATTAAACTATGCTCTCCGCTGTGGCCATAAAATTACTTAAAGACAAGTGATAAACTGGCAAAACAAGAAGAGAGGAGTTTTGCATTATCCTGAAGGGGTTTATTATACATTAATGACCGGCTGGCAAAATAAATACATGGACATTACTGAGAAAAGTAGTCCACTAGTGGGGCAAACGATTAGCATAGTAACAACACAAACACTTGTTACACTATTAATTTACAGTATACATAAACCAATTAAATGTTTGCTTGGAAGAGATTGATAATATACTATATTTCAAGTGGTGTCTCCTCTAGCTCGTTTCTTTGTGTATCTTGCAGGTTTGTTGTTTTTCAGATGTTATTGCTTTAACTGGCACCTCACTAACATCCATCAAAGGTTTTTTAAGGTGCCTTTTAATAAATTAACATAGTAGTCATAGCAACCGCTTTGAGTCACAAGATGGCGCCAATGAGCTACTGTTTAACATTGCATTACATTTAGTCATTTTAGCAGACGCTTTTATCCAAAGATAAAGAGAGACATGAGACATGAAGGATGTGAAAATAGTTCATGCATTCCTTATACAGTCAGTGTATTTCACTACTCAATGTCACAATTGTCCGGTTAAAATGGAGTATTCCAGACAGTTATGTAATATCAAACAACATTATTTGTTTGAAATAACAATTTATTGATTTTTATTATTATCTTATGTTCTTCAAAAGAAATATTCATACAGTACATGTTTGAAATGATAAAAAAATAAATCTGTTACATTTACAGTAAAATTCCACAACTGTGGTTGCCAGAACTTTGCCATAAAAATGTGTTAGCAACTTTTTAGGTTTTAAATTCACGATAAAATATATATATATATATTTTAATTAACTGATGTAATATTAATAAACCAACATATTAAAGTACTTATATCTGTTTTGAACCATTGTAATGCACTGATAACCACCAAAAACTGGTGGTGATGAGAAAGTCACATGATGAACCAAAGCTCAGCACAAACAGCTTTTCTACAAGCTGAGGAGGGCAATATTTACATATAGAAGATGTACAGTCTCATTCACACACTAAACAACACTAAACCCCATCATGGTGACACACATGATAATGAAATAATGCGCTGCAGCCATATCACCCTGCATCCCAAGACTGGTTGCCCACTGAAGATAAGCAGGGTTGAGTCTGGTCAGTACCTTGATGGGAGACCTCCTGGGAAAACTAGGTTGCTGTTGGTTGTCAATGAGGCCAGCAGGGGGAGCTCACCCTGTGGTCTTTGTGGGTCCTAATGCCCCAGTGTAGTGATGGGGACACTATACTGTCAAAAAGCACAACTTTCGGATGAATCGTTAAACCAAGGTCCTGACTCTCTGTGTTCATAGAAAAATCCCATGCCACTTCTCGCAAAGGGTAGGGGTGTCCTGGCCAAATTGCCCCCCAGACCTTTGTTGATCATGGCCATCCCCAACCACTTGATTGGATCTATCTCTCTCTCCTCTCCATCTGTAGCTGGTGTGTGGTGAGCGCACTGGTGCCGTTGTCCTGTGGCTGCCATCGCATCATCCAAGTGGATGCCGAACACTGGTGGTGGTTGACGAGAGACCCCCCACATGATTGTAAAGTGCTTTGGGTGTACAACAATACACAATAAAGTGCTATATAAATGCATCATTCATTCATTCAATAAACATTAATTTAACAACATGTAAGATTAAACCCAAATGTACACAACTGATAATAAAAAAAAAACAGAAGACACGTTATTTCAGCAACAAAAAAAGCATCAAATATGAAGTGCCATGCAGGGATTTCTGGGAGTGTCAATTTCTGGTTTTCACATACAATTACTTTTTCTTTTTCACTTCCAAAAACAGTATTTTTAGCAGTATTTTATGGTAAAAATTACATTATAATTACATTTATTCACCGAATATATTATAGAAACTAACTGTTAACCAATTAACAGGTTTTTACTGTAGCATTTTTACAGTCTTTTACAGTTAAAATCACAATCATTTTAGTATATACTGAGATTTCTGACCATTTTATTTGTATAACAACACCGTAAAATATGATAAGATATTAACAAGAGGGTGATGTTTAACAATTTATGTTTTAATTTTGTTGCCCAAATGAATTTCCAAAATTCAGATCACCTCTAAGTGGACTAATAGAGCACACAAGCACGTCAGTGCAACCTTAATGCCCAACACTTGCACACATTAACATTTCATACAAATATTTTTAAATGGACTATTTTATCAGTTGTGTGTATTGCAACAATTATGTTGCAATACACACAACTGATAAAATAATTATACTTTCAAAAACACAGATATTTTCTGTGTGTTTTTGAAAGTATAATTTATAAGAAATAGCTATGTTGTTATTATTATAATTATTAAATGCACTGCACTAAAACCATGGAAATATATGTTTTCTGTCATGATATTTTAAGTGTCTTGGTGCATGAATATGGTTATCATTATTTCCCATATAGCCCACTGTTTATGGAAATTCTATTGGTATTACATTACTTTGGTATACCGTACTTTGTGATACCTACTGACTACATTTCTCCCTCACACACACCTGCCATTTCTGGCAACTAGTTTACCAGTAGCAACAGTGTAACGTCATAGTGAGCTCATGATGCAAGATGAAGAGAGGACACTTTGACGCTTTTTCTGACGTCACGTCGATGCAGATCCTCAAGGCGGGAGAAATGTTTCACCGTAGAGGCGCATTCAGATGGTTCATGTGAAATCATGTCCTAATCACGTTGATTAATTAATTAGAGCCGGATGAAAGTACTCAAAGCAGCAGCACGGAATGTAAATTCAGTACAGACAAAGCGTCAGTATGTGAAAAACGTGAACATGAGGGACGCTACAGCCACCGGAGGTAGTGCTAAGAATTGCAATCAATCTGCGGTAGTTGTTAAATATGTGTGAGTGTGGCAAGCAGTTTTAACATTTATTCCTTAAAACCATTTTGCTTCTAGTACTTATTTTCTAATTACTAGTGATTTGCTAGACTGCCAGATTTTTTTTTTTTTCAAAATGTTAATTTCTTAGATATTTGTGAGAATATCTGAACATGCAACATGAACATGTCAAAAAGAACAAAGCCTGCAGATAAAACAACAACACGCAAATAACACATCATGCTTTTTAATAATCACCAATGTGAGTATGCTTAATTAAAAAAAGAGAAAAATATCAGTTGCATGGGGACCAGAACTTGGCCATCTTTAGGTTTCAGCGCCATATAGAAAAATTGGAGGTCATAAGCATGATCCTAAGCTCTCATTGATTTGATGGTGTTTTTGCTACCAAAAACAGGTAAAACAATATGCCTGGGGTATTTAGTAACACTACTGTCATACTCATTGAGTTACAAATTTCATCAACTCAGCAGAACATTAATGTCATCTTCTGCTTCAGCTAGGGATCTTATAGCGAAAGTTAAAGTCAGTGAGCCCATGCTAATTTACAAATAAAGTACGGGGAAGTCATGGCCTAATGGTTAGAGAGTCGGACTTGCAATCGAAAGGTTGTGAGTTTGAGTTCGAGTCTTGGGCCGGCAGGAATTGTAGGTGGGGGGAGTGCATGTACAGTTCTCTCTCCACTTTCAATACCACGACTTAGGTGGCCATGGGTAAGGCATGGAACCCCCAACTGCTCCCCGGGCGCAGCAGCATAAATGGCTGCCCACTGCTCTGGGTGTGTGTTCACAGTGTGTGTGTGTGTTCACTGCTCTGTGTGTGTGCACTTCGGATGGGTTAAATGCAGAGCACAAATTCTGAGTATGGGTCACCATACTTGGCTGAATGTCACATCACTCAAATATATACAGCTAACTGTTCTCACATGATGTACAGTGTTAGGTTAATGAAATTCTACATATCAGTGCCTCTCCATATTAAACTGGTTAAATGTAAATTAATTTAATCGTACCTTGTCGTACATGAACAGTGTTGGTCTTGAAGGTTGTTATCTGCAATCGTGAGGACCATAACATGAGGTTTCTCCGGCTTACATTGTGATATGTAAAACCTTGCTTCCAAATTAAACTTGTTACCCACAATATTCATTTAAAAATATTTTATATATCCCTCCATGTCATATTTTAGACCCACTTGAATGCTCCTCAATGAGAGGTGGTCCTTCTGTGTCCAAAATTGATCAAAAACGTCTTAGGAGAAGGTTTTACACTGACAGCTCTAACTGTAAGACATTTAGCATATCTGTTTGTTTGTCTGAGGCAGCAAGGGGGGAAAAGGCTTACTAAAAGGTCAATTGCAATAGCAGTTTATGGTTTTTATCTTACTAGTAATATTTTTTTTGAATGTTAAAATATATTTTTTGAGCGATTTTGAATCGTAACATGTCAATGGAGAACAAAAACTCTGTACACAAGATGGGTCAGATGTGTTCTGCGAGGTCCTGCAAACATACTGGCAAAATGAGGTAAGAAAAACGCTATCTTTATTATCTTTTGAAAATAGTAAAGTATAACAAATATTTTCTGAAGTGGTACTTGGTATAAAAAGTTTGAGAACCACTGGTTTAAAGAAATGGTATAAAATGAAATCCTCCTTTTTAAGAACTTTTTAGTAAACCATTTCTTCTTTCCCCTTCAAGTCATCAAGAACCCAGCTTATTCTTGAAACATTGGTAAGAATTTATTCACCTGCTACATTGCACGGTCACTTCTAGTAGAGATGCATTGACCTTTTGTAATAGGTTTTGATTCTACTTAGTTTAATAAAAATGTACTGAATTTTATTTTACTTGTTTTACTACACTGTATTGCTAGTGTTCTGATTAAAACAGTGTAACTGGGGGCTCTGAAAACACTACTTGTGAATACTTTGTTAATATTGTAAACTTTCATCTGAAAACATTAAATAAGTGTTTAATGAATAGTGTTGTCTACTTTGTTTTCAGCCCCACTGTTACTGAACTGTAAAGTGAAAATATTGTGTGATTTATTTTGCATTCAGTTTTCAGTTAAATATATTTCACAATATCAAAGTTGATATTTTATGAGGATTTATTTTTGGTGTTTTTGTGTTCGTTTATACAGGACAGTACAGAAAGTGCACAAGTGGGAGAGAGTGGAGGGGACGGTGTAAGAAAGGACCAAGAGCTGGGACACTTTCAAGGATCACCCGACACACAACAACACTACACACACAAGGCTGTTGGTTCTAACATTTTAGAGTCCCCTTCGGTAGAAATCTCATTCTGCGTTCCCCATGGTAAATAAGACACAGTCAGGGTTGGTTCCCGATAGAAATCGCTCACCCCCCAGCGTCCCTGGTTAAAGGTTCCCTTTTCAAACTGTGCAACACATTTTCACTGCACAAATGTACAAATCTCTCGTAATGAGACACATTACTAAAACATATTTTTTACAGAGACTGTAGTTTTCCACCAAAATAAAAGATCAGCTGGTTTCAGTCATAAAGGTACAATGGTTTATCTTGCAAGTGTCACAAAAAATATGCAGTTATATGCAAAAATATTATTATATTTGGATTGTTCTACTACATGTTTTTAGCAATACATCCATGCATACTCTGCAAAATAAGTTTGGGATTTTTTCATCTGTTTTATACAGTATGTTTCCAAAATAAAACTGTTGTGATAATTTTTGAGCATGTGTTAGTTTATTGCAGTTGATTGTAAAGCCATTGCTGCCAGTCATTATATTTTTAGCCTTTATCATGCACAGTGTTGATCTAAATGCAAACTAGGATCTAATTCAACTTGTATTTATATGAACATACAATTGTGTATTTATATATGGTGCAAGGTACGACGGTGAAACAACATTGTGATTTTAACATTGATCCAATCTGCAAAACCGAAAGGTAATTCAACATTGATTCAACCCTGGTACCTGATGTTGTTTCAGCATTACATCATTGTTGAAATGCCGGCCGGGAGACTACCTTTTACTGTTTGGATAGCGACTAGCAAATAAACAGTTAATAGTATCAGGAAAATTATTACTAGTGAAACTGAAAAAATTAGGAGACTAAATGACTTGAAATTATTGGAGCTCTAGAAAAAAAAAAATATGTGCAAACGGCTTGCCATAGCGCGTGCGCGTGTAAGGGAGTGAGTGTGTGAGAGAGAGAGAGAGAGAGAGAGAGAGAGAGAGAGGCGGATATCGGGATTCTGGACTCCTGAATCTTGACAGCTGTGCGTGAAGTGCGAGATGGATATCTGAGAGACATACATCCTTATTGTTCCCGAGTGGGAATAATAGGCTAA
Source organism: Carassius auratus (assembly GCF_003368295.1). Classification (NCBI taxonomy): domain Eukaryota; kingdom Metazoa; phylum Chordata; class Actinopteri; order Cypriniformes; family Cyprinidae; genus Carassius; species Carassius auratus. The sequence continues at coordinate 21,347 of NW_020524690.1, forward strand.
TAATAATTATCGCTATTGTCAGTTAGCGGTGAGAGAAAGGAAGACGAAAGTCAATAGATTTCCCACCTGTACGCAAAAGAAGAGGACTAGTTTATGAGTGAGACAGACTGAGAGCAGATGAGAAGTCGTGCCACCGGATGGTTTTTATTATTTGGTGTTCTTTGATGCACGAACGGACTCTGAAATGGGTCGCCATGACGACAGAGCGCTGAGTTAGCTGCTAATGCGTTATACGCATTTGTTTCTGTTATTGTTTTATTTTATCATTTCCCTACCTCCTTTATAGTGATAAAAATATGTTGTAACCTCGCCGTCAGAAGACACAGGTGTTGTCAGATAAAAAGAAAGAAAAAGGAGGAGGAGGTGTCAAGAGGTGTTTATTCCCCATTCTTTATTCCATTTCTTAATTTCCCCTATCCTCTTGCCTTTTTATGTCTTCTTTCTTTTCTTTCCGTTTTTGTTTTATTGTTTTGGGAACGCCGACTGACGCGAAGAAGGCAAATTGATGTGCGAGAGCCTGCGACACATTCATGACGAATTACCTCAGAAAAAAATACCGATGGCATAAACACCGGGTTCAGCACTGAAGTACGAATAATCACCGGGAAAGAAACGGAGACGCATCGACTACAACATCCCTTTCATCGCGGTAAGCGGGTTTCTGTTGTCTGTTATTATAATACATATATGTACATTTGCACGATGTGCGCGAGTAACGCGTCTGTATCGGTTTGGCGCACCGTTCACGAAAGAGATGTCTAATTAGAACATCTAATTAGTGTTTAATAAAGGTGCGCTTTTGTCAGGCAATTCCGACTACCATGGCCTGTTGATGAGAAAATAAAGGTTTTGTGATTGACACACTTGGCCAATATCCCCATATCCTACTATTTTATTATGCCATGTCTCGTCTGCTTCAAAGAAAAACGACGCGTTCTTCATATCTAGATCAAATGATCTCGGCGCGAGGTTGTCGCGTGGCCTTTACCGGCCATTTGCGCCTCTAATTGCATCCATCGCTCGTCCCTCTGGCAACGTGAGGATTGATTTATTTTTGCACTTGATAGATAATGGTAATGCGCCCTGAATGATGGCAAACATCCGCAACCCACGGACTTCCCATCGCCTGTTAAATGTTTAATGACATTTACGTAAGTGTGAGATAGGAAGGAGCAAAGACAACCCACCTAACCCAACTGCACACCCACGACGCCCATGCATGCATAGGCATGGAGGTGTATAGGAAGCCATGGGTCTCATAGAGGGGCACATTTATATGCTGTGGTGGTTGGGCAGTGCTCTGTCAATGGCAGAATTCAGCACAGACAAGGAGTCCTCTGTTCTCTTGGAGGCTGAGGATGTGCCTGTTTCCAACCCAAGTGCTGGTTGATCGTTCTAATGTCTGATATGACCCGATGTAGATTGTTTAGTGCTATTAAATCTGTCTGCTGTCCTTGTATGATGTAGCAGAGGTGAGGTCTCCATGCTGCTCAAACCTTTCCATTCTTTGCTGGAGTTCTGCTGCAGTCCCTCACGTGGATTGAGAAAAAAACTAGTAGTTGATTTCAGAGCATGTGTCTATGTGAAGCATTCGGCTTTCAGACTTCATTTGTGTTACTTTGCACATCCATGTAACACCGTGCACATCTGTGACCCATTCTAATGAGGACAAAACAACAACAACAGATTATATATATATATATATATATATATATATATATATATATATATATATATATATATATATATACATATGTTGATAAAAATAAGCTAGCTGTGGTATATTGTTTTTGATGATTTACAAACATAAATTATGTAAGGACCGGAAAGAAAATAATGTTTTAAAGCGCTTCAGACCAAGAGAAAGATCTAAGTGATGATTTAGATTGAAAATGACTGATTCTATATGTAATTCAATAAAATATTTGTTAACAATTGTACATTTAATTTGGTGACAATTGCGTTTTCCGAATACAAAGACAAGGCCATGAAGCAACAACAAAGCACTTGTTAGAGACTAATGAAACTCCTGTTACATTAATGTCATAAAATACTATTCAAGTCACAATGATGGATAATGATCAGTCGTTCGACAATCTGAAGTTTTGCTCGTTGTTTTTACAGGGTCAAGCCTTTGTTCTATTGCTGCAGTTCGAGTGCATTATCACCTCTCCCATTCTTCTTTCTGCTGTGTTCATCTGAATGCCTACATCAAACCTGATTTTTTAATGAGTCTTACAATATGTTGATAGATGGATGAAGCACAGCCGGAATGCCCTGAAGTCGTTACTGTGAGCAGAACAACGTTAGAGTGCTGTGTACCCAGGGCTGGAGTGTTTGTGATGTAAGGGGGACAAAGAATTGCTTATGTCTTAGTTTGGCCCAGGCCTCAGAACGGGTAAATAATGAAGAAAAGTGCAGTGTTAGCTTGATGTAACCCCCTCCATGTGCCCTTCTGTGCAGCCTGTGGTTTGTGTGTGTATGCCGTCTTGGGAAGCACTCACATGGACTGCAGCCTTATTAATCTTTAAAATTCTCTGAGCACTGGGCAAAACGCAAAGAGATGGGTTTTAGACTTGGCCCCTTTAAAATGGAGTTTATGAATAAATCAGAAACATCTTTATTGTTTGGTGCTAGTGTCTGGCAGTGATGGACAGCTGTAATTTTGAGAACAGAACTTAGGTCTTGGTTCAGAGTGCTTTACTTATTCACTTATGCAAAAGAGGGATAATTATATTAACAATTCATGATGACAGTAACAATGTTTCCTTTCTTTCACCCCAAGGAATTCCCAAGGTCAGAGCATCTTTTTTTTTCAGTTCACATATGCACAACATTATCCGTCAGACACTGTCCAGTGTCCATGCGGAATTTATTTGAAAGCTTTCATCTCCCACAAAAGCCCGACCCCTGTCTAGTCTTGTAAACGCAATGTCAGTGAAACTGCAAAATGCCGTTTTTATTCAACATTATTATCTCTTCGTCCTAGGACGCAGCATTTGAGCGTACAATTGAACAGATAAGCATTTCTGAATGTTTATGCCTCGCACAAGCGGGCATTATAAACCTTCACTCTCCTTGAAGTGTCACACAACTCTTCTTTTACATCTTTCAAAGCGGCCGTGACCTGTGAGTTGGTAGCGGTTGATTTTCTGCAATAATGTCTGAACGTGGTACACGCTTTCTGAACTGCACTTTGTTGTAGTAGAGCTGCGGCTGCTGTATTGTGTGGCCTGATGTGCTCAGACATCTGTGTGCCATTATCTCTGTCCCAGCATGTGCAGCATGATCCGCTCACTGTAGACAGCATTGCCACAAGCAATGAATCATCGGCTGAACCTGACAGCCCCCTCCCGTCTAGATCTATATTTCAGCTTCAATACATGATATGTGGTGCCCGTTGCCCGACAGAGTCCTGCCGTTGTTCTGAGCTGTAAATGCACTAATAAAGCTGTAATCTTCCCTCGTAACTTTACCTGGAGGTGTGTACCTCAACTAGCTCCTTTCAGGAGATTGCTGAGTCAAGTTTCCTTCCTGTTCTATATGACAGATGCAGAGACATCTTTTTAGAGAAGCTCTGAATTGACTTTACAGCTCTCTCAAATAATTCCTGTCCGTCAGAAGTCTGGAATCCACTGATAGACATGCTAAATGCCACATCTGTGGTCTATCTTTCTTGGATAGAAATAAAAAAGGCAGGCATGTCCACTCATCTTGAGTTTTGCCCAGGACTGAAAGAAACTGTTATTCGTCAGGAAGATATTTTTTTAGGATGGTGCTGAGCTTTAAAGTTGCCTAGAACATCACGCTCTCTCGCTCGCAGCCTGAATCCGAAAGGAACAGAGAGGGAAATGAACTAAAAGGACAAAAGTAAATGGAGAAAACACAAGTCAAGTCGGTGGATCACCCTGTGGTTCAAGGAGTAACTGTTGATGGTGGGAAAACAGATGCAGTTTCTCCCTGCTGTTCTGAAAACTGTATTTAATTATTCATTTGTTTGGAAACCGAAATCACAACAGGGGCTACGTTGCGGCTTCAGAGAATTTCTGGAGGTTCATTAGTCCTGGAAAAACTCCAAACAAAATGGCAGTGACAGGAAACAGACGAATGGATGGTCCGTTTCCATCCGGTGTTCCTTGATTTAGTCAGAATTTGATCTGTTAAGCTCTCTGGTTTAGTAAAGCTTCTGTGCACTTTAAGTGTGCTGCCTTCATTATCTTACCATAATGGCATAAATCCAGCGTTACGAATTAATTACAGAATGTAAAATGTGTCCTATTTCAGGCACAGTAAGTTGCCCTGAAGGTGAGCATCTGGCTTTGTTGCAGTGTGTTTTTAGAGTGGAAAATGCACCAAAAAATTATGTTGAATAGTAGGAGTTTGTCAAGGGTGTATGTTTAATGACTCATCCGCCGTTACAAGAAGACAAGAGTGAATGGTGACACTCTCGAACTGATATTGACATTCTGCAGGTTCATTTCAAGCCAATTATGGATGAGGTGATGATTGTAAAATTGCGTATTGATCTTGGGTTTTAGTGTGGACCCTCCCGCCCTTGAGTGTTAAACATAGTTGAGTGCTGCCCGGTGTAATCACATCAAGAAACCTCCCCAAGATTCTTCCTCTCACTTCCTCTCTTCATTCCGAATGTGGATTGTCTCAGTCTCTCTGCAATGCAATTGGTTCTCCCTCACCCAGTGTCTTTGGTTGATGAAAGTTCCTAGACTTAGTCCAACAGGCTTTGAGAGAATCCAGAGATTTTTGATGGTTGTGAACTACAAGAAAGACAAACTCTGTTATGGGCTCATGCTAATATAGAACCAAGATCATCTATTTCTAGGTTCAGGTTTCTTTATTGGCATCATTGTTATGGGGAAACAACGGAAGATTTCCATTGCACAATTGGTTCTTCACATTAAGAAAAAAATTGCTTTGTTTTAGAATTGGTTCTTTTAAGAGTGTAGATTCTGTAAAGATTCTGGGAGGTAATGGATGCCTCTTTTTTTTTTTTTTTGAGTCCTCCTCTCTGTATTACTGTATCAATAGGAGTACTACGTGCAGCTGTCGCCTTGGAATGAGGATTAAAAGCTTGTGAAAAATTAAGGCCAGTATTCGTTTCATAGTTTTGTAATGCTGTTGTTTTGTGTCTCCGGCAATATGTTGGTAAACAACTCCTGCACTTTTCCATTTTTCCTACAGATGGAGTGAATGCAAGCTGCTCTGGCAACATTTTATTTTTTTATTTTTTGAGGAAGCAGGCAGTAATGACAGAAGCATTGGATGATGTGAGAAAATATAATAGCATTTCATTTCCAAACCAGCTTCAGCAACGACTTCTAATCATGCGTGTCTTCACATAGCAGGCGTTAATATCTCCTGTGCTAATGTGAGAATGAAAAATAGCGACATTATGAACCTGAATTAATAATAAATACTAACTATTGATTGTCTTGCTGGTTAAGTCATTCTCAGAATGCGTAAATCGATCCGTTACTGACTGAGTTCTCATCAACAACTCGTGCACTGACATTCAAGTTTAGCAGAGATTTTTTAAAATGCTGTTTTCTATTTTGTATGTGTTAAAAACGCAGTGCAATATTATTTATGCATTCCCTCAGATTATATTATACGCTAAAACGATCAGTTTAAACTGATTAGAGAAATTTAATCTACAAGAAAGCTCTCAAACATGCTCTGGTGTGGATGCTGAGCAATTTGAAATTTAACTGCATTACTTCTTGTTTGACCTTTAAGCCAGGATGTAGAACTAATGGCTCCATAAATTTGTATCCAGTAAAGTGTTAATGTGCCTTGTAGACTTTGGGTTTATTTTTTAACAGGCAGCTAAAATTCCAAGTGTAATTGTCCAGTACCTGAACATCATTCAGTCATGTGCAGAAATCATTAAATTGACCATTGCATAATGCGAGAAAGGTTAAGTGACAAGAGAGAAGAATTGCTACACATGCAGCGTTGTTTTATGTGTCATGCCGGTGTATCTAAATGTTGTGGAAATTACAGTCCACTCTATACAAGTAAAGTGGGATATTTAGTGGCAGAAACAACAAGGAAAAAAAAGATTCCATAACTGCTCTCAAAGCTGGCTAGCACGGCCCGTAGATGTTTCAGCACCTCTTCCTCGTGGACAGCGACAGATTTAGAGCAGGCATGTTGATGGGCCTGTTCCAGAAATTAAATGAAGCTGCCTAGTTTCTCTTGCTGCCAAAGTTGTGTTTGATTGCTGCACAACAAGGAAGTCATCACTTAGAGTGTGGCATTAATTTTTTTCTGCTCACATTTAAAGTTCATGAATGGTGTAGCTTAAAATCTGAAATATTTCTCTGTGTAGAAATATGTAGTTTTTGGCTCTTTGATTTGACAATGAAGAATAAGCTTTTCAATACTTTATATCTTTGCTAGGTATTATGTCTCTATTTCTTGATTAGACAACTACAGTCCACTTTTTTCCCCATATCCTTTCGTCACTCTCTCTCTCACAACCCATTATTTTGAAACGGAACGACAGAATAGCTGAAGTCCCAAAAGGCTGATAGCATATCACCATGTTAGCAGAGGGATCACCCATGTACTTCAATCACTCTCATGGCTACTGCCATTAAACCAGGCGTACAGCATGTCTGACTGACAGCCCTGTCTCTGAGGGAAACAAATAGGGCCGGGCCAGCCTCTCGACCCCCAATCAATATGCCTGCCCAGCTGGGACCAGTGCCACCAATCACTCTGTCTGGAGAGGGACGGAGACAGACAGGACGCCCGAGAACTTGACTTGTGCTGTGTTTAGCGGTAACTGTGTTGAAAGACAACATGGCTGAGAAAATGTTCAAACATCCCCCGAGGACAGGAGTGTGATGTTAAAGGCGGAAAAGTACACCACTACAGTTCACTGAGTGATGCTCATGTACAGTGAGTTGAATTTCTCTTTGCTTTTAAAATATATCTCTATTGTACAGCCATACAGTAAAAGCCTTAGCAACAAAAAAGATATGTTCTATATTGCATGTCAGATTTTTATCCCTCTTTAAGCTTAAAAACGCAATGTTACTGTTAAAGCACTCATCTCTCTCCTTCTGGCCTGCTACTTGTAGCGAGTGGTGATTTATAAAGCCATGGAGAGGCCGACGTCCCCCCTCCAATGTGGAGCGTCAATGCGTAATTACTTTGGAAGATGGATGGGGCCCATCCAGGCTGTCCTGGACCCTGAGTTAAATCACAGCCCCCCTTCTTTCCTCAGGGTTCATGTACACTCACAGAAACAGCCAACATCTTAGCAACGAGCGTGGCTCTGTTTCACCCATTCATATTGGTTCTCGCTCATACACCTTCTCCTTGTGCACCTTACATCCATCTAACAAGACCAGATGCCAGAGATCAGGTTCATTTCCCTTCTGAAGGTGAATGCGAGAGGCAGAGAGAATTGAATGAAATGTGAAGTAGGTGCAGAAGATAGAGCCAGTGGAACTGATGCGTAGACATAATTTTGGACAAATTTAGCAATTCCCAGTTGACTGCGACAATCTCAGATGTGCAAAGAGTCAATTAGTGATTATAAAGTACAGTTTCCCTTACCAAAAGGTAATCTAAATTATGTGTGTGTTTGTATTTGTGTGTGTGTGTGTGAGAGAGAGAGAGTTTGTGTATTCATTTACTGTAAGATAATAAAGAGAAAACTGTGCCATTGCTATAATAGCATGGTATTATTTGATTACGACATTCATATATCATGATTTTGAAACACCATTATTTGGCTGGTGTTTTTAAAGGTCAAGGACCACCAAAATGCTGATTCTTTCACAAGGGAACCCCATTTAAAAAATGTAAAGGCAGAAAATTTCAAATGCCATTTCAAACTCTTTGTATATTATGTTTGTATGTTATGTATGAGTAAAATTGTAATAGATACAACTAGTGGTCGACCGATATATCGGCAAGGCCAATATATCAGCCGATATTTGGCATCTATTTAAATATCGGCATCGACCGATATGTTTTCCTTTTTGGCCAACTAGTAATAGAAAGGCATACATAATAATTTCTAGTTTACCGTCAACATTCAGAAAATACGTGCTTATATAATTTAATCAAATGTTTGAATGACTAATAAACATTTGATTTTGCAAACTTCGAATCCAGTTGTGAGATCTTGTTAAGTGTTAAGTGTTGTTAATTTGTTTATCACATGTTCTCTGTGTGATGGTCGTTCTATGTGAATTGAATGCGGACATTAGGAGAATTCAGCTTCACTGAAGACGGGTGATCAACAAACTTTAAACTTGAAATTATGCTGTGCTTTATGCATTTTTTCTAATGCAACATTCTTGTCATTTCCACTGTGTGCTGTATGTAAAATGAGTGTTCCCTTGGCTTTATTTTAAAAAATATGATTCCCAATGCACACAGACTTCCCAGAATACTGAGTACCCGGTTGGTTACGGTGTTTACTTACTTTTTATTTATTTATTTATTTATTTATTTATTTATTTATTTATTATTTATGAAAATTACTTTGTCATCTGAAGTATATCTGTTTCTTTTACACATTTATTTTTAACCCATTGTCAAATTATTAAAAATGTCTTAAATATTAATTAAAATAAATAAAATTACATCAACTTTATATCGGCCATCGCCCCCCCCTGTTTTCCAGGATATCGGCATCGGCTGTCCAAAAAAATATATCGGTCGACCACTAGATACAAATTTAAAACTTTTCAAATTTATTGAGGAAGCAGCACTGGTCCGATTGTTCGGATAGGTGATAAAACACTACGTCCTGTTAACAGCAGGAAAGCTTATTGTATTCGTATGTGAACATAAAATATTACACACACAACTGTTGAATCAGTCAATGTAATACATATTTCGTAATGGTCAGACATAATAAAATGTGACATGAATGATATTGCATTAAGCATACATCACGTTGCGCCTCGCATTATGAAAATAATGTTACATATAGACAGTTTGATGTTGAATATTCATCCATATTACAGTGAACAAATAATTTGTGTGTTAAAATAGCATTCGTGTGTTCAAAATGTAAATAAATGCTTATATTACTGCAATGGCCATCAGAGCGAACCAGCCCCGTGACATCATAAATGGTGGTACTGCAAGATGGGAGCGCCCTTGCTCCAAAAGCTATAACAAAACATCCTTTTTTCTTTAAAATGATTACATAAATCAATCATGTTTGTTAAATATTTTTTAATTAAAGTGGAAATCACTTTACTAAATAATGTTAACGTTATCTATCCATTAAATTACTTTTTATTGAATGTTTCTTTGTGGAACCAAAAATGGTTCTTCTATGGCATCACTGTGAAGAACCTTTTAAGCACCTTTATGTTTAAGAGTGTTGGATTCTAGTTTGAAAACCCCTTCTGTAAGGAACATCGTCATGTTCTACTAGCTTAGTTTAAGGGACATCATACAAAAACACCATGTTACATATTGTAAACATCACCTCTTTAACTGCACATACTCTTCCTTTTTTAAACCTGCATATAAGCACTGTACTCATTCATATGGAAGCGCACTCAGATGCATGCATGTGCCACAGTGGAATTGGTGTTTTTAGCCAAAGCTCTGTCTTCTGCCTTCCTCTGAGCTCCTCGGTTAGGGCCAGTTAGCTTGGCTAGTGCTGAAGGTTTAATCCCTCCCTCAGAAATCTGTGGGTGCCTCTAAACAGAAGAGAGTGGCCTCGGGAGACTGCAGCCTGGCTCTCCTCTGCTGTCTCTCTTGCTTTCATGTGTGGGTTAACTCGCTGAGGTTGCAGGACCGGCGAGGGGCGCTGGCGAGAGCTGGAGCTGCTTTTTAAGCCGTGGATGTGTGTGGGGTCTGCTGGGGAATTTGGCATGACTGTCTGCATGTAGTTTGGCAGGCCTAGACTGTACAGAGGCTGGATTTAATGATGCCAGAGAGAGAATTTGATACAAAAGGCAGAATAAGAGGAAAATCTGTGTTTCTTGGTGCATAGACAGTCAACTCTGATGCAACCAGCATCCACAAAAAAAAAAAAAAAAAAAAAAACCTTTTGCTTGAAGCCTGAATGTATAATGTAGTATAAAGCTAATTCCTTATGGACCTTATTCAAAGTAGACACCATTTAATCATATGAAAATGAAAACAGGGATATGGAAGAATAGATATACAGTCTGTTCAGTGGGTTGTGCTGTTGTCAATCATCACAAAATGTGATTTAAGTACAAAATAAACTTAAGACATCCTGTCAATAAAACAGCACTGTTCATAGCCTTGATATCATTCATAATGGAAAGAAAACTAATTAAATGTCATACTCTTCACAGCAAGGATGGTCACACCACCACCTGATAAAATATAACATATAGGATATAGAAAGTAGGCCTGGGTGATAAAACGGGATCAATATTTATCAATGGTACTCCTTTATTGATAACGATAGAAATAATATTTGATATCGTGCACAAATGATATAGTGGCATAAATAATTATGAACAAAACAGCATCACATAGTTATGCATTTTTAATACAAAGACCCGAATCGCCCATCACACAGATTGCATTTAAAAACATATGAGACGCAGTGAAAAGGAATAAACCTCCACAAATTTGTGATGTGTTTTGTGTACTCGATTGAGCAAATCGAGGGAACAAATTAGTAAATCGTGCAGAAAATTTATAAATCAAGGGAACTAAATAGTAAATTGTGCGCACTATTTAGCCTACTTTTTTTTCCTGTATGTCATGTGCGGTGTTCGTCACTATATCAAAAAAAAAAAAAAAAGTATATTGCTATCGAAGAAGGTGTACTGTCGATAAATATCGATACCATTTTAGTGCCCAGGCCTATGTTGTTGCATTTTAATGTTTTGTGAGTCTAGCCCATGAGAGGCACCACTGCTGCATTATTCATTCAAAATATTAGAGAAATATAGTAGCTCAATACTGCCATTTACACAGTACGGATATTCAGCAAATTTTTTTAGACAGACAATTATGACTGCCAGAGGTAGGTAGAACACCCAAAAACTGTACTCAAGTAAAAGTAAAAGTACTTCTAGAAATATTTAATCAAGTAAAAGTAAAAGTACTAATCTGAATAGTTACTTGAGTAAGAGTAAAAGAGTATCGGATAAAAAATCTACTCAAGTAGTTAGTTACTAGTTACTTTGGGTCATATATACTGAGCCTATTTTTATTTAGATATATAGATAAAATGTATGTAATGTATGTGTGTGTGTATAAATATATATATTCCATCAGCCTTTACTCCAGTCTTCAATGCCACATAATCCTTCAGAAATCATTCCAATATGTTGATTTACTATCAATGATGTTCTTTTTACCTTTCTATACATCAAATAATCCTAAACAAAATGTCATAGGTTCCAAAAAAATATTAAGCAGCAAAACTGTTTCCAGCACTAGTAATAATTAATTTAATAATAATTAATTAATATAATTAATTAATAATAATAATATTTTTTAAAGTATGTATTATTTATAAATAACCTCTGACACAGAGAAGAGAGAAAATTCCTCACATGACCGCTAAGTTACCGAACATCTGAACATAACGAACCAAATGCACATTGACAGAAGTATATGATGCACGCAGAAGTATATTTCTGCAAGTGTAAATATTGTGGAAATATCATAATTAATTGTGTCTAGGCATATGAGGGTCATCATGTGACATGCAGCCACAACAGCATATTGGCAAATTATTATTAAGCACTATTTTTTTTTTTTTTCATTTTTATTAGAAACATTCCCAGACGCATGAACTATATAATGAAATATCTCGATTCTCGCATTTCATAGAATGTTAATAATGATAATATACGATGGTCAAAGTAGCCTAATTATGTAATTTATTATAAAACCCTGTCTGTTTACTTAAGTAACAGATATAGGTGTCATGCCATAACATATTTTTAATATGACTGACTTTATATTAAATGTGAATTTAACATTGAAAGTTAATGTGATATAAAAATTGCTACTAATCTTTCATTGTTCAGAAAGAGAGCAAATAACATTTATATTATCAAAGATAATTTTCACTGACAGTCTACAGTTCAATCACTCTCAGAAACTCCCATTAAAATCACTGAAACTGTTAACACTGTGAGATCAATATCTTATTTACAGAATCGTACACACATCTGCACTTTGTTGTTTCTGATGAGAGAATTCACCAGAAAGAAGTCTCCAGTCAGCGAGAGTGAAGGAAGCACCGGCATTTTAGCGATGAATCATCTGAATGCCTCTGATTGGCCATTGCATTCAAAAGCTCAACAGAACCGTGTGTGATTGGTTATAATGCGCAGCGCTGTAAAAACGCATTTATCTCTGGCTCAGTGCCAGCAAGCGATCACAGATCTGAATTTAGCAGCTGATGATATGACTTGCTGAACGCACTCGCACCGGTGTGATTGTATTAAAATTAATTAAACATTAATCGGCTATTTTTTGTCTTTTGGAAGCTGCATTCAACTTGACTCCCCTCTGTTATAAGCCACACGTACAACAAACTAATGTCACAGGTATTGTGTACTGTAATCGAATGTAGCCCAAGTTATGACCTGTTGAACAGTAGACAGCACACATGGTGTTCATCTAATAAATTGTCTCTCCAACGCAAGCAAACAATAGCCTTTGCAGATTTGCTTTCAATTCAGTGAAGTTCCATAGCCCCGTTTTCAACGCTGCTGATGATCTTAAACGTTACAACTCTGAGTGAACCGCTTCAGATGCTCAGCATGTGCAACAGGGAACTGAACGAATCATTCAAACTGATTCATGAACCAATTCACTCGTTTTCCAATTGGTTTGATCAGGCCTTTGAACAGAATTGACTCAAAAGAATGATTAATTTGCGAATGGGCATCGCTCATTGTGCAGAGAAAAGTAGATGGCGCGTTTGGATCTAACTGAAGCATTAAGATAAAGTAACGAGAGGAGCGTCACCCACAGTAACGAAGTAAAAGTACAGATTTTCCCCCCAAAATTTTCTCAAGTAAGAGTAAAAGTACCCAACATTAAATATACTCCAAAAAGTATTAGTTACCCCCAAAAATTACTCAAGTAAATGTAATGAAGTAAATGTAACTCATTAGTACCCACCTCTTTTGACTGCTGCACTTGCGTCTCACATAAGAGATGTATAGAAAGCCATGCAAAGTTTAAACAGTTTAAACTTTTAGAAAACATGCCGCAAATTTGTGGAGTTTTATTCCTTTTCACTGCATCTCATACAGTGTGTTATCTGCGATTCGGCTCTTTGTTTAATTATGCAATACATAAATACATGATGCTGTTTTGTTCACAATTATTTATGCAATTCAAAAATTATATTTGATTTATATATGTTAATATATAACGTAAACGTTATGCACATTTTTATTTGGTTTATTATTTCATTGCATTGACAATTTAATATGCTGCATTGTTTTGCTCATTGCACCCTTCTGTGGTCTCGGGAGACGAGCCAAAAATTTCCTCAAGACTTGTTTAATCTGCATATAACACATAAAGAATAGTTGTTTAAATGTTATTTTGTGGTTGACTGTTAAAATAAAATAAAATAAAAAATAAATAAATAAATAAATAAATAAAATCTTGTCTCAATAAATTGGGTAAATTAAAAACATAGCGGTTAAATTTAAATTAGTTTTTCCTATTGTGCTTTGTTTTAAAAAAGGTTATAAAAATTTTTCAATAATTATCGATACCGTATCATATGAAACATTATATTGTTGATAATTTTTTTAGCTATATCACCCTACCCTACTGATGGATACTGATGATCTGACTAAAAAATTCAATTAAAAAGAATAGCCGAACATAAGTTCAGAACTAAAGCATATCATTTAAATTTTTTACTGCCTCGAAATATTACTTTGAAATACAGTAAATGTAAAATGCCTAAAAACACTAACTTGATTAAATTAATACTTGGCTTTAATAAATAGAATATTGATTACATTGTTAATGTTAAAATATATACATAATTGTTTTCTTTGATCTGATAGTGTAAGTAATATTTATTTAACCAATAATATGTGACTGGGACATGAATGTACATTTGATTTATTTTTATATTTTTATCAGTTATCTTTTTAAGTTTTATTTTATTATGTAATTGTTACAATATTAGCTGAAAACATTCATGTACAGTACCACGAAAGCAGATGCTGCTTTTGGGAGTGAGTGCGACATCTATTCTCTCTCTCTCTCTCACACACACACACACACACACACACACACACACACACAACACACAGAGAGAGAGAGAGACGCTCACACGCAACCCACACAACAAAACAGGACAGTTTGTCCTCATGTGGTGTAAAAAGGTGGGATTGAAACAAATTGGTGTAAAAGGACTTAATAAACTAAAAGGCAGTGCTGTGAATAAGCCATGAGTCACTGCAGTCAGCTGTAGGGTAGGCGTTACAGACCAGACTGACTAATGGAAAACATACAGTTTATTAACTTAACTGTCCTCACTGAACTCTTTTAGCACATTAGCTAAAATGTAAAGGTGAAATTAAATTAGGAAATTAACAAACGTATTAGTGGAAACGTAAACGTAATCAGCTTTATATTTATCTGTGTGTTTTCCTCTAAAAGGATGCTGGTTTCCATAGTGAGGTTTTAATTGTCTGACCAAACAGGTTGAGATGTGTGTGTTTGTGTGTGTGTTTTTTTTAAATCATTTTGTTTTTCACACCTATCTGTCTTCCCGCTGGGTCGTGTCCTGAGTCTCCTTCAGTCATTCATCAATAGCTTCTCCTCCTGCTTCATTAAAGCCTTCTTTAATGACTTTTATTTGATTATTCATGAGTTTGTTTAGTTGATTGTTTTTATCATGCTGTGACCTGGGGGATGCATTTTGGGAAATAAAACCAAAGTGTGCACACAGACTTTGCATAGAATAAAAAAACAGCACACTGTTCATTGCACAATATTGAATATTATATTTAGATTATTTATATTATTATATATACCGGCACTGCTTACATACAAACACGCTAAACAGTTTCATTAAAGGGGGGGGGGGGTGAAATGCTCGTTTTCACTCAATATCCTGTTGATCTTGAGTACCTATAGAGTAGTACTGCATCCTTCATAACTCCAAAAAGTCTTTAGTTATATTGTATTTATAAGAGAAAGATAGTCTGTACCGTTTTTTCCCAGAAAAACACGAGCGCCTGGAGTCGTGACGTGTGGGCGGAGCTAAAGAATCACGAGCGCGAGAAGGCTTTTGCGTTGAGAGCGTTTGGAAGCTGACATTACCGTGAGGAAAAAAACATCATCCAAAACAAACCATGACTAACAGTCAGATTCAGCGTATATTTATGATCCAGAATCAGATCCAGAGGCTGAAATTTAACAAGAGCGGCATCAGCAACAACGTCTCTATGTAGTATGTATTGAAACTGTATATATTTGCATAGCGGTTTTGGAAAATGACTAGGTTCCACTTTATGTCGTTTTTTTTTTTTTTTTTTTTTTTTTTTAAGCTGTACATGTGGAAAGTGCAGTTTGATGACAGCATCGCATGTTGTTTACTTGATGTGCTTACGCGCCAATAGCTAAGTTAACAACACAGAGATATTTGAAGCAGTTATACTCACTGCATATGGTTCCAACACACGATCGTGACCCTTTTTCGTTGGGACTGCAATATCCTTAAGAAATAAACGATGTGCAAATCCGGCGATGTGCAAAACAAGCATCTTCGAAATGCAGGGAACAAACACAAACACTTGCACAACTCCGTTGATGCTCTGTAAAAATAAACTCCATCCACTGGTCCCTTAATGCTGTTTTTTGGGGGTAATCTGTGCAGGGTTTTCTTGCCCTGGCAACCAAAAACACACTTCTTTTGTGACATTTCGCTCTCGCTCTGATCAGTGAATGTCTCTGCTCTCAGTGCTCTGCTATACGGGAGCGCACGCTCTTCTGGCAGAAGTGCCCCTAGGACCCATATAAGGAAATTCCGCTCCATCTAACGTCACACAGACCCATACTCGAAAAAACCTTTCCGAAACTTGTGAAAAACCGGAAGGAGTATTTTTGGAACAAACTTAATTTTTGAAACTTTGTCCATGTTTAGCATGGGAATCCAAATCTTTAACCGTGTAAAAAACTCAGTATGCATGAAATAGCATCCCCCCCCCTTAATAAAATAGTATAATAGCCCCAAAAATTGTGTAAGAACCCTCTCAGATTATAAATATGAAATTGTTCATATCTGAGATGGTTATTGCACTATTTTGTGGGTTCATACATATACATATATATATATATATATATATATATATATATATATATATATATATATATATATATATATATATATATATATATATATACACATAATACAGAAATAGTGTAATAACTCTCAGATTATATAAAGGCCTACTTAATTATATTTAGCATATACTGTGCAGTACACAGTATGCTAGTGTTGCTGTAGCATTACATCTATCTACTGTTTGTTTGATCGATCGATAAAAAATGCTTTAAATGCTACTTTTAATTAGATTCCCTTTGTGCTATATATATAATTTTAACAATTTATGCATTTAGCAGACACTTTTATCCAAAGCGATTTACATTGCATTCAGGCTAACAATTTTCTACTATCATGTATTCCCTGGGATTTGAACCCCCAACCTTGCGCTTGCTAATGCAATGCTCTGTATTTACATATAAAAATCTAAATAAATACTAATCACTGTTTTTATTATTTCTAATTGCATTAGGACAGGAAATCAAAGGTCAGCTGGAGAGCATTGTGGGATACAGTGCTCCACTTAGTAGTAGCATGCTTCACTTTCTGGGGAATGTAGTAGGTCATTCATGATTTCAGAAATTTGCTAACTGCATAAATAGCATGAGCAGTATGGTAGTATGCAGTTTCAAACACAGCCTGATCCATCTTCATTTATCTTCTTTCTGACCAGAAACTTGCTCTCTTGTTATTACGGGTGTAGGGAAACTGTTTAGTGTTATCACAGTTAAGCTGGACTCAGCTAGACCCCTATGATTAGCTCTGTCTCGCACACACAAAAATACTCGCACATATTTTTAGCAGGCTGAAAAGAGGGAATTGTGGGATAAGGCTCTGAACTCACAGATGATGACAGTGCAATGTCTCAGAGTAATTATGGGGTCATCCTGAAATTAACACAGAAACATGAACTCCCATTCTAAAATGATTGTTCTCACGGACAGCTTAACCTCCAGCTCCAATGGTGCTGTCAAGAAGAGATCAGCTAAGAATAGATTTAGCCACAAATCATTCCAGACTTCCCTCAGTCAGGGTATTACAGTTTGGAGTGGATTAACTTATAGATTAATAAAGAATATCATTAAAAAAGTTGAATTACCCCATACTAGATATTACTGTTAACCAGAGTTCGGGAAGCTACTATTAACTAGCTTGCCAAGCTGCATGATGCTCATCATTTAAAGGAACTAAACTGCCTTTTTGAAAAAGGATACACTACACTACAAGCTGCTAATAAACAGCAGCTAACTTTCTTTTTAAACATAATATATTTTCTAATTTAATCAGTCATATTTTGGCACACACAATGTGAGGGGTTTTGAAAATAAATAAAAATTATAATTAAGTTGAAAGCATGATGAACTGCAACATTTAGCTAAGTATTCTGCTATAATCAATTGACTCAAATCAATTATTTTTAATCAATCTGTTTTAGGGTGCTTTTTCATCTTTCTGTGTATTGTCCAATATGGGAGAGGACATTTATGAGGGCATGTTTGTTTATTGCTTCAGCTCACTTGGCATTAAAGCAACACAATTTGAAGTTAAAAATAGGAGGCATTAAAAAGGTAGCACATACGCTATCGGTCAAAAATGTGGAATTATTCAGATTTTAACATCATGGGATTCATTTAAATTTTGAAATAGACTACAATATGAATGATTTTATTTCAGAAACATTTAAAACTGAATTATTCTGTGGGTGGGGGTAGTGCATGAACAGCTCTCTCTCCACCTTCAATACCACGACTTAGGTGCCCTTGAGCAAGGCATCGAACCCCCAACTGCTCCCCGGGCGCCGCAGCATAAATGGCTGCCCACTGCTCCGGGTGTGTGCTCACAGTGTGTGTGTGTGTGTGTGTGTTCACTGCTCTGTGTGTGTGCATTTCGGATGGGTTAAATGCAGAGCACAAATTCTGAGTATGGGTCACCATACTTGGCTGAATGTCACTTCACTTCACTTCACTTCACTTTACAGACTTTTAGAGTGAAGTGTTAAAGTTGTGATGTTAAATTTGAGGGGATTAACAGAAGCTAGTGTAAACAGCAACTTTTGGCCAATGTAACACTGCTGAGTGTTATTACTCACATTGGGGATATTTGCATATATATGACAACACAACAGAAATAGAAATGAGCTGCAACACAAAACATTACTGTTGTAAGTTAGTGCCAACAACATCTAAAATACAACTAACATTCGAGATGATTCCATGTTTTTATAGTTTTTACTTTTATTTCGTTTAGAAATTTTTGTTTTCAAATTCAGTTTAGTTTTTAAAGTGGGTTTGCTTGTTTAGTTTTTTTTTTTTTTTTTTTTTTTTTTTAAATGCTTAGTTCTAGTTTAGTTTTTATTAGTTTTAGTCTTTTTTTGGGGGGGGGTTGTATTTGTCAGGCACAAGATTCAAAAAGGTCATTATAGTACTGTGTAATAATAACAAAAACATCATACAATGTACACATGGGCACAAATATGTAAACAGTCTCAACACTCAGCAGTAAGTGCAAAATGTGTAAATAAAAAACCTAAAGAGCCAACAGACTAAACACGACATACATGAACCACATGTATTCAACCCATTTTTGAGAAACAACAAGACTTTTCTGTCAGATTGTAAGGGAGTTCAGTCTGAAAAAAGAACATGACAAATATCAGAAAAATAAGTTAAATAAAGTTTTTTTCTTTTTCTTTTTCTTTTTTTTCGTGGGTGTGTGCATGAGTGTGTGTGCATGGGTGAGAAAGAGAGAGATGGCTTTACTTCAGTCAAACAATAATTTTCTATACATAATCCCCACCCTATACAATTATCACAGCTGTACATTTTTCACACCATATACTACATTTACCCTATGTAATAGCCTACTCATCTGGAATGAAGCAGCAAACAGTGTAAGAGTAAACAAATGACATAACATTATTTAATATTTGAATCACAGCTTATATAAGTTAGTGTTTTGACATCGACAACCCAAGTGCATTTTACCTCAAACTTGCGACTAGTTAACGTCTAAAGTAGCAATCGCTTCTCGGGTCGACATTAACTCACTGAAAAATTATATTCAGAATTAAAAATATTTTTATACCACTTTTTAATGTGTGATTGTGTAAAGGTCTTCACGAGATACCAAACTTTCGGGAACTTGCTTTAAACGTCGAACATGCGTTCTCATGGAGATGTGGCGTGCACGGAGGGGAGGGGCTGTGTGTGTGTGTGTGTGTGTGTGTGTGTGTGAGAGATGCAGGTAAAGGAAATGCAGCTGAAAGTTATTTTCTCTATGAAAGACCTTGACAAAGATGAAAACTAAGGACATTTAATCTATAATTTTATTTTAGTTAGTTTTGCCAAACACACATTACAGTTTTGGTTAGTTATAATTTTTTTATTAATGCTTCGTTTTTATTTTTATTTCAGTTAATAACAATGTTTTTTTCCCTCCTAGTTTTAGTTTTTTCATTCGTTTTCATTAATGCTTATAACCTTGCTGTGCACACTGAGTCTGTCATTTTTGTATGCGTTTTTTCATTTTTTGTCATCCTAAAAATGTATCACACACAGAAAGTCCGATGTGTTTTAATTAATTAATTAATGATTCTGTTGTCCTCTCGCTTCTTAAAAAGAGAAAAAGTAAGGAAATATTTAGTCCATCCAATCCTGAGATATAGAGAGGAATGAGATTCCTCCTCCTTATTAAGGAGCAGCGGGATTACCACCGCTGATTCAAAGTTTAAGGATGTCAGAAGCTAGGTTTGATGCATTGCTAGTGATACTAAAGTGATGCTGTGCTAGTGATACTAAAGCCACATATTAAAAAGAATTTCTGTGAACTCAGTGTGTAAGAATCTTGGTGAATGGTGCTTTGTACTGAGAGATAAAATTTATGAACTTGACGTTTGGCATTCTGGATCTTGGTGTCCGCTTGTACGGTGGCTCTAAATTAAAAAAAAACCCTCTCAAAATACTTGCTACGTATGCAAAATTTTCAGAAAATCAAACCCGATCTGATTTTTTTTAATAATGGACAAAAGTTTCAGATCGTATTTATTTTTTAATGTGCAAAAATTTCAGCCGAAAATTGTATGCAAGTATTGCATTGGTGGTAACAGACTAACAAAATGCTGATTTGAACAATTTGTTGTACCATACCATACCAATTTCTTTATTTTTATTTTATTTATTTTTTGGATGGTCTCTTGAACTTCAAATTTATTATTACTGTTGAATTAATTTCACATCACTGTTTCTCCTGGCCACATAATCGATGCTTTAAAGCTAAAATTTGGTCCAACAATTAATGGTCTAATACAGTGGTTCCCAAACCAGGTCCCCCTGCCCTAAACATTTTGTATGTTTCCCTAATCAGACGCAACCAATTTAGTTATTGCATTCTCTACTAACGAGCTGATGAGTGGAATCAGGTGTGTTAGATATGGGGGAGACATACAAAAGGTGCAGGCCTTTTTAAATGACGCTTGAAATTTGCATTGCCGTACAAATGACTTGGCTGATGTTAAAAGTAAATAAATTAATAATTGGTACTATAGTAAAATGTCCAAAATTTGGATTTCATTAAATCATTACCTCTGGTATAAAGTGTTTAGCTTTAACGCATCCCTTTCCAAAAGGAAGTATACTTCAAGTTTATTTCATTTTGTATAAGTAAAGTTCAAGTTTATTTTTATACTTAGAATTTATGTAGTACGTATACAAATATCATTGTAATAGTAGTATACTTCTAAGTATAATATTTCAATTATCATGTGGACCAAATTGGCCCTCTTTCTGGTGTATAAAAGTATACTTTAAGTATAACAAGTAAACTTTGAGTACAGAATAGGGGTGTAACGATACGCGTATTCGTATTGAACCGTTCGGTACGACGCTTTCGGTTCGGTACGCGGTACGCATTATGTATACCGAACGGTTCGTTGAAGTAATTAATTATATTTGAAAAAAAAAAAAAAAGAGAGAGAGAGAAATATAATGATATGCGTTCAACAAGGTAGCCCAATAACCCAAACAACGTAACAGGCAACGCCCCTGACACTCCCGAAGAAGAAAAAAACACCATCTTATATGTTTATGTTAGGCTACTCAGCAGGCGCTCGCTCACTCAGTACGCGCTGAAGGCTCGTTGCAAAATAGCCAATGCGTTTAACAGACTAGAAATGAGAAGATCCTCCAATAACCAACAGGTCTGGTGTTTGGGTGCACTTTGGATTCCCTTTAAGCTATAATGGTGATGGCAAGAGAGTGGTGGATAAAAAAACAACGGTATTTCGCATCTGCAACATGACAGGGTACACCAGCGGGAATAAAAAAAAATAAAATAAAAAACACCAGCGGGAATATCTGGGATATATGCGTCAGTACTATCTGGGAAAAGACGAAAAAAAGGAGAAACATGCACGCAGCAAACTATCCCTGCAGCATTTAGAAACTATAGCTTACAGGGAATCCAACCCAAACACCAGACCTGTTGGTTATTTTAGGATCTTATATTTCTGGTCTGTTAAAGGCATTCGACATTTTGCAACGAGCCTTCAGCACGTGCTGAGTGAGCGAGCGCCTTAGGGGCCGTTCACATATCGTGCCTAAAAACGCATGGAAAACGCTAAGCGCGTCTTTCTCCTCCTTTCCAAAGCGCTTGGGCAGAAGCGCTCATGAGGCGTCTGTCTTTGCTAAGCAACAATGACGTGCTCTCTCCATGAGACGCGGAAATTTCAGCGAAGGATAAATGGATTTGCAGCTCTAAAAATCGCTTGCAGTAGCGCTGCTACTAAATTTATTTCAAAATTGCAATCCATATACAACTATGATCAGCTGATCCTTCATCTTGGCTGAGCTCTCAACGTTGTTACGGGAAAGGATGAAGCTGATTGGTTAGTTCTTGTCACATGACCCGCGGTGCGCTTGCGGCATTCTGAAAAGTTGAGATGTTTTTACATTTTGCTGTATCTAAAACGTATCGAACCGAACCGAACCGAACCGTGACATCAGTGTATCGTATCGAACCGAACCGTGAATTTTGTGAACCGTTACACCCCTAGTACAGAACTATGAATATATGAACATACAAAAAAAAAAGATATCTGCTTGTAAACGAAAACATTTTATTCAAGCTTCGTGCATTCTTTTTAAATAAACACTTAAATGCCAGTTTTATAAAAATAAATAAATAAATAGCATTTTGAAAAAAATTAATGTGTTGTTAATCAAAACGTAGATAGAGTCGATCAACAATCCAAAGCTTAACAATTATTATTCCCTCTTCATTGATCGACATTTTATTCCAAAACATTATACAGTTTTGATGATTTGTTTTTTATGTCTGATGATCGTGTTGGATTACATCTTTTCGGTTTCTTCTTTGCTTGTGTTTTGGAAATTCTGTACAGAAGATGTTCAATAGTGCCCCCTAATGTATAACAATAAAACATGCATTCTAGGGAGCAGAAGTATAGCTTAAATATATTTACTCTTTTTCTAATTATAAGTCAAGTATACTTTAATGTAATTTTAATTATATTTCTGAGAAGTACATAAAAAGTAGACTGAAAGTATACTTGCCTATTTTTAGTTTAAAAGAAGTATACTAATATAATATCACACTTGAATAAACTTCTTTTTCATAAGGGATCCTCTATATTGGCCAAAAAGGGAGTGAGAGATTGTGTTTTGTTGTTTCTTTTCAGTCATGTTGTGCTAATTTTGTTGTGTTGTGGCTTGTTTCCATTGTGTTATATGAATTATATCAATCCCATTGACACATGAGAATTTATTATCATAGTAATTTTATACTGGGGTACCGTGGGAATTTTTACTGAGGCTCAGTGAAAAAGGTCTAGTGACACCCCTCAACAAAATCAACCTTTTTTAGTTTGTTAGCGCACATTATTTAGATGAACATCTTTAACCACTTACCAACTCCGTCACTCTGCTGTGAGATACAGATGGTGAGAAGGTGCTCTAAAATAATCTCAATTTTTCTCATTCAATATTGAATTTCTCATAGAAATATGTCACAATGCTAGAATACAGTCAGTCGCAATATCTCTTTCAAGCAATGTTTACGGTACGGCCACATTAGCAACATATTGTGGGCCACAGAAGTCATTTTCAAACCAAGAAGCTTTCTTTTTGGCCAGTCCAGAAATAATATTCAGACCTGCCAAACTAACACATTTTTTTGGGGATAATTTTGTCATTTTGTTGACAGCTGAGCTACTACTAAGTACTTTTAAGGCTAATTCAGACTGAACCAACATTGGATTGGTTTGTGATTATTTTTGCGATTAAACATGTTCAGTTGCAGTTTGTCTGGTCATAATTTGAAAATTTACGTACTGTCATTTGGTGACTTGTCTGCGTCTGTCGGTGCAATGTGAAGTAACCTTTAGTTAGCGACTCGCCAACATTTCTGTTAGCAGTGTCATTTGTATGTGCCCTCGGTTTACTTGAGAATTGTGCTGGATTATGTTTGGACATATGTTAGGATACATTTTCCGAACACTGACTTATTTTTCCCATGTTGACATGGCAGCTAACATTGCACAAATAATCCCATGTGTATTCTAGTGTGTCCTATGCTTAGTTAACCGCCGACATACCCTGGTGGACCGGCTGAGTCTGACAGCCTGGCCAGAAGTCATGTCTACAGCGCCAGTGGCGGGACATAAGGGTCTCATGGTGGCCCAATTGTTCAAATGCCACCGCTCCGATGTGCCTTTTCACACTTGGCCCTGACCATTCGTCCGGCTGAACGCACCCCCTCGTCTATCCAGAGGGCCGTTACTCCATCAAACAACCCTCCTCTCTGCTGTGACAGCAGGACAGAAGGTGCTGTGGGCACTCGTTGCTGACACAAAGTTAGACAAGGCTGTGGGCACTGTGTGCACAGATGGACCTGGCCCAGCTCAGTTCCGTTCACGCCGAGTTTCCCAGCACAGATGAATTAATGCCAGATATCACGTTCATGCGAGAGGAATGGCTCGTTATTAAAAAATGCTCCCGAACAATCCATATGTGTTTGAGATCGCATGTGTTGTCATTGCTGTGCTTAAGGGCTTTTAGACCCCTGCTCCGCCAGACAAGAGCCAGGCTGCGTTATTGGCTACTAATGTACAGGCCATGAGAGCTTCATGTCTTTATTAGGGACTTCATCTCAGTCCTTTAGTACTCTAGCTCAAGGCTTCTCATTATTCACTTTGAATGACTGTGATGTTTACCTCAGTGTCCGAGGTGGGTAATATATTAGGGGCACAAAATAGGCTCAAACGGAAGTGATGACCCTAGTAAAAAGAAATATATATTTTTAAACAATTATTTCATACTAAAAGGAGTTAAAATCTATTAACGTATTTACTGACATATCACTTGAGACTAACTGATAGAAAATTTAGTATTAAACTTAGATTGTGCACAATGCACTTTTCTTAAAGGGATAGTTCACCAAGAAATTAAACCCTGTTCACTTTCATGTCATTCCAAACCAATAAGACCTTCATTCATCTTTGAAACACAAATGTCTTTGATGAAATCTGAGCGCTTTCTGATCCTGCATTGACAGCAATGCAACTGACACATTCAAGGTCCAGAAAGGTAGTAAGGACATTGTTAAAATAGTCCATGTGACATCAGTGGCTCAACCACTATATTATGAAGCTTTGAGAATACTTTTTGTGACAAGAATTTTTTTTTTAATATTTTCTCTTCCGTCTCGGTCTTCAACATGCGTTCACGAGAGCAGTTCCACTTTAAATCAATCAAATATACTTCAGCATTTCTTAAGTTAGACTTCAGCACTACTTGTGCAATGAAGTACATTGGTAGTTCAATTTATTATAATTCAACACATTAAAATTACAATTGCACTGTATTTTTATGAAGTACTTAAGTATGTAACTGTATTTGTAGTATACTTAGAATGAAATAAATTGGTTTCAAATACATTTTAGTACATTTAGTACATTTATTTTCCACTAGGGGATAACTGTGTAATTAAGTGTTAGTCATATTAATACTACAGTACATAATATAATAAATAGCCCACCAATGGTTGACAATCCAACATAGTATGTCTTTTTGAAATAGAGATTTTTCTTAGAAGCCCCAGTCTGTGAAAAGTTCTGTTTGTGTGCTTTTTTACAGTCACACTCATTTTTAAAGTAATTTATTGGCCCAAAAAGAGAAAACATAGAATTAACCAAGTTAAAAATGTATTTAACAGATAACATTTCTCATCTTAATTCCTGCAAATATCACAATAATATTGTTTTCATGAATTATTTTCTTTTTGTATTGAAATTCTATTATAATTACAGCACTTAAAAAACTAAAAATCTGTTGAGAATCAGAGTTGAAAGGAATATGAAGTTGACGTTTTAGTCTTTTTGTTTTTCATTTCTGTAATTGTTATGCATGCAGCTAGAATTCTTAGATTTATACTGAGTACGTTTATTTAGTTTGCAGTCACACGTTTCAAGCCCATTTAAGAAAATAATTGATATTGATGACACTTTATAAGTCAACTACACTATTATTCAAAGAAATGGAGACAAACAGAACTATTACCTTTTTATTTCTATTTAGCTACATTTAAACTGCAACTTCACAAAGATACCCTGCTTTCTGTTCTAATAAGCAACCCTAAACTGAACAATAGTTAGTAACTCCCAGTCACTTGTTTAGTTTATGATGAATGTGTTTGATGGGATGTGCTGCCTGATTGATTTGTGTCATAATCACTAATGGAGCTTTGCAATATTAAGGAATCATGTATCTAAAAGAGCACTTTCCATATTCACTCAGTGCCACTAATTGGCACTTGACTGTCCCCCTGCAGTTGTCAGAATCGTGCTGTTCCCTCCAGGGTATTGTTTGGTTTAGGCGGTGCCAGATCCTCGGCAGGAGATTGTAGATGATGTACAGCAGCGGCTGATGGCTCAGGGCAGGAGGTCACACCTGGAGGTGATAGTAACGACTTTAGACTGATGGAGAAGGTTGAAGCCGTTACAGGATCATATAGTGAAGCGGTGCTAAATTGTGAAGACTGAGACAGCGGTTGTTATCCAAGGTTGTTTGTGGATGACAGAGGTCGGACCTAGTTTGGATTTTACAGCTGGTAAATGGATAATGTTTAGATAAAGGATTGAAAAGATAAAAGGTTATTTAAATGGGATGGTTGATTATATTATAAAGGACACATCATATAAAAGGTTTCCATATTTTTATGAAGAAATCATAAGTGTTGCCTGGCCGAGGTAAAGTGATCAGATTCATTTGTTAATTTTTTTTATGTTGAATGCTGAAGTTATGTCTATTTTTTATAGATTATTACAGTAATTAATTTAGATTTGGTAAATTAATTCATTTATGTATTATGTATTATTTACTTCATTAAAAGACAGGCCTTCAGAATTACATTAATTACTGTAAAAGCAGATTTCAAACATGTTTATTCATCATAAATTAAAGGCCATTTAAGTGCAACCTGATAGTAAATTTTCTAAAATAAGTAAATAAATAAACATGTATAATATATAGAATTATTTCACAACTCTCTCCTTCTATCTCCTTGACTCGGCACTATGCTATTAATAAACTAAATTGTAAAAAATGTAAAATTAAAAAGTATACATTTACATAAAATATTTGATCTTTTTATAAATATAACTCATTACAAATTATTTAGATACTATTATAATTTGTATTAGTATTTTAAATCAATGTTTTTTTTTCATTTAACATTTTTTGTGTGTCTGTAGTTTTGATTATTTCATTTATTTTATTTCATTACATCAAGTTAAACTAAATTAAAATGAGAAATGTTTATTTATTTTTTTGTTTTCATTTCAATTTTAGTCTTTTTGTTTCAGTTTCAGTTTTAGTTAACTATAATAACCCTGATATACAGAAGGTAAATAAGTATTGAACACGTCAACATTTTTCTCATTAAATGTAATTTCTAAAGGTGCTGTTGACTTGAAATGTTCACCAGATGTCGGTTACAACCCAACTAATCTATATACACAAAGAAAACAAAGCAAATAAGTTCAGAAATTAAGTTATATGTTATAAATGGTATGAGTTTTGGGAAACAGGGAAATAGTTTTGAACACATGAAGTAAAGAAGGTACAAGAATGCATGGAAAGCCAAGACACCAGCTGAAATCTATCTGTAATTAGAAAGCAATCCTGCCCCTTGTCAGTGGAAATTAATATTACTTAATATTCAGTCCCAATACTACAGTACCAGAAT
>NW_020524691.1:0-37649 GCF_003368295.1 Carassius auratus
GGGAGCAGGATGAATTACAATAGTTTCACATAACATTTAAATAAATCTAAATATCATAAAATTACATTAAAATTCTCCATTTTATTTTTTTAATCAGAATGCTAAAACTTTGTAAATATATATTTAAAATGTAATAGACCAACATCCTATTTAATAATAAAAAAGTATTTTTCTTTAATTTTGTGTGTCTGATATTTGTCTATTATATAATGTATAATAATAACATTAATCTATTATTACTACTATGACAGATATGAACATTGTAAAGGTTCTAAAAGTGTCCTGAGGGAGGCAGTGTGGAGACAGGAACAGCACACGGAAGAGAACAAAGTAAGATTGTCTGTCAACATGCCTCAAAATTTATTTTGAAAATATAAATATATAATTATATTTTAATCTATTATAGAAATATTACACATATTAAACTTTCTCTGCAATTATTATATGATTTCTTCTGCTAAATCATTTCCACTTTATTTCTCCTCATTCAATATCCTGTTTCATCCCAAAATACATCAGATTTCGAAATCAAATAGAATTGTACTTACACATGCACCACTTGTACTCAGTAAACTCACAACATAATTAGAGAGCAACTTTCATGCATTTCCACCTCTGTACTGTCAGGCTGTCTGCTGCTATTGATATTGTAGATATTGTAGAGAACAGACAAGGATGTTGGGTATCTGAGATCATGTTCCTGTCCTTGACTTCCTTGAATATACAATCTTCACAATTATTACAAAGTGGCTTCCTCTTTATCAGAATTAGATTGCTAAAGTCAAACCACATCTGACTGTTGAAAGTGAAGGGTGCAGTTTTTATTAGAGGCCCTGAGGGTTACACTTGAGAACCATCTGTTCAAGCCTCTTAAACTTCACTATGGATAAAGGCAATGACCTGAGACTTAGGAAATCCACTAATTGGCTTTCTTTTGCTTTTTGTGGGTCTCTGTGTGAACAATAGTGAGTTAGCACTATTAGACTTGTAGATTCAGTCCATCTTTCACAGAGAAAAATGATTTAATTTTGCAGGGCCCCTCAAAGTTCACTTTGTAACTTGCACCTAAAAAATAACTGCACATGAAAAACATTTCATTTCTGCTTTGTACATCAAGACCTTCACCAACACCCCAAACATGCTTTTATAGAGGACCAAATATGGTACAGGTCAACAGTCATGCATATTTAATTGGATTACCCTCATAGCAGAAGCTTTTATTTCAAATATTAATGAACTGACTTTATGTTTATGTACAGGAACATTCTGAGAAATTTGAGAAAGTCATATTTTTTCCAGCTCCAAAAGACTTACCCATAACTAACCCATACATTCAATCACTTTGATCATTCAAATGAGGTTTTATTAAAAGCATCTAGGTTATTTGTTTCTATACTGATTATTTTGTTAATTAAACAAAAATTTATATTGTACATTTCTTTATTTTAAGACTATTTTTGTGACTACTGCTCATCAACAAGATATTTAGGAGCTATGAAACATCAACTTAAGGCTATGAACTAACAACAGCTCTCAAATGTGCTACTCTACAATCATTAGAAGAAAAAAAAACACACACACATTCATTATTTACTTAAACAGTCACCAAAAGGGCACTTCATTCCTCCAGCTTAAAGCTTTAAAGACACAGGTGCTTTGCTATACTCCACTGAGCTTCAACTACGGCCTTAATACCATGATGACTGTCTGCGACAACTGACCACTGACATGCTGAATCATTCTCTTCTGATCTCAAAGGCTCAGTCAGCTCATCTAAACAATTGTTCATTGTGCTTCACAGGACACACAGTGTTTACTGTATACTCACAACACCCTGTGCACTTCATCTGGTAAAAAAGAGCTCATTCTTAAACCCTGCAGCACAGATTATGTTTTATTATGATGATGATACCAATTATATACCATATATATACCTATATATACCAATTAGGATGTTATAAATCCATGTTTTATATATGCAGTGACTATCAGGTAAATTTAACCTTCCACTTCCTGTGAAGTGATCTATCGATGTATACTGTATGCACTTACTCCTCATGCTGCTCGCAGTGCCCTTCATATTAAACATATATAGCATATATGGAACCTCTCCAGGATAACCAGTTTTCCCTGTAAACTATACTGAGTATTTGCTAAAAGTTGCTAAAACAAACACTGTTTTAAACACTTAACTGCACAGACCACCTTCAACCAGCTTGGTCATTACTGTTGTTGTCAACTAGCTTCACCAGCAAAATGGCTGAGTGAATTTTTGAGGTGAATGTTTAAAACAATAAAATGTAAATTTCTATTACTGACTTTAGCATAAACCTTAATACATTTAATAGATTTCTCTAAAACAAATACTGAAATTTAATTTTCCTTCTCAAATGAATGTATCTTGTTTTAATGTTTTTTTGTTTTTATTTAAAAAAAAATATTTTCTATATGACTATAACTGGTCAGATTGTCAGATGTTAAATCCCGGTGAAATGGTAATGGAACTGTTCCTACCTCTCCCGTTATCCATCTCCTTGGTGGTTTTTCCTTTGGCTCCATGGCTCCAGCTGCTAGTATGTTCGACTCCTCTTCCGGCCCACTCCGGTACATGCTGTGCCCCATTTTCCTTCCTCCACGGGGGTCTAAATCTCCGGGGGGCTCTCCGTGTCTCCTTAAATACCCTTCTTAGGAGCCCGAGACCCTCAGCGGTAGAGCTCCCACCACCTGTGCTGGCCCCACCTTCAGATATAAGTGGGTCACGGCCGCTTCCAGAAGCTCCAGTGGTGGAAGTGTTGCTGGAGAATCCGGAGTGGAGGAAAACAAGACTGCCAGCAGTGAGGTAGAGGAGGATAAAAGAGAAAAAGCGTACCGGTTTACGCCGGAAATAGCGATGGATCTTCAGCAGCGGTTTGGCCATGATGGGCTCTCGAGCCACACGCATTGGCCTTCGATGTTACACAGGAACATATAAAATCAGAGACAGCACCTTCCTATAACTTCTATTGTCCTACGAGTCCCTTTGAAACATTAAAACGATTCCCATACCAGGTAACAGTAGTTGTAATGATGACAGTACAGTTTGTCCATCTGTTAGGGACCTTAAAGTCTGAAGACACTTCCCAAGCTTTCCTCTGTAGCAGCATGCAGGAATGTGTCTGTGTATCCTGTGTCTTTCTACATCCCCAAAGAGATAGTGACAGAGGAGAATGGTGCTACTGCAGAGGCCATGTTGTGAAAGACGAGTGGCAGTGAAGACTGAAAGATGATATTGCCGTGGCGATGCTTTCACTACTGTTATCTGACTCTCGCTCTCCTGAGGCCTTGTTTCCCACCAAGCTGTCCGTCAATCAAAAGCAGTGCTGATTCACTCCTGACTCAGGCCTCACTCACAGACTGAAAAACACAAAATGACAGATACTGAACGAGGAGTAAATACCGATGAGGTCTCTGTGCAAAAGAATACTTCATTTGAAAGTGAGTAAGTATAGAGGGTTCAAATTCAATAACAAGAAAAGAGACTGTACCAATTTATGCAACAGCTACACTAAAAGATAAAGAGCATGATCACATTTTCAGTCCAAATGTTGTTCAGCTTGAGGACTTTTGTCTTTTCACAGATATCTCCAAAAGACAAGACTCCTATTTATAATTAAAAAACCCATCTTGTGATTCACTGAACATCTTTAGGACATTAACATAGTTATTTTCAGTTCATTTCAAATGGATTTGTTCTTCTTTTGATTTTCTCACAACAATCATTACTTCAACATTACATCACTCAGAGATACACAGTGCCAAAATCTCATTAATTTGCTTCAAAGATTGAAACGACCAGTGTTTCGCGGCAGAGGAAATTGAAATAAATCTGTCATAATGATATTGTCACAATATTAATTCTTAGCATAGCAAAAATGAAACGATTTTATAACCACAGCAAAAATTATTTTCTAAATTAGTACTTTTGTCTCATTTTCCAGTAAAAATATCTAAACATTTTTAAAACAAGAATCATTAACTTTAGGAAAAAAAACTGCATATTTAGACTCATATTCAGAGAATATACCTTGAAGTCTTTTTCACACACAGTTAAAACCTTTTAAACATCTAAACATTATTAAAAATAACAATTTATATGAGATGGGGGAACTAGTCACAGCCCCCCCCGCGGCCGTTGATAGACACATTGTTTCGACGCAGGAGAAGATGTAGACATGAACGTCTCCCTAAGTGATTGAGGTGTTTTGTTGTTGGATGTAATGAACATAGCAGTCCTCATTTACTCCTAACATCTGAACCACTGAAGACACAGTGTTCTTTTTAAGGGAATGCATTTATGTCTGCACAAATCATTTCACTCCTGACTGCTTTCTGAGAGATGATTCAAGGCAAGTTTTGCTTCGTTCGTGATCCAGCTGCACTCCAGATGTAAGTCTTAAACTTTATATTTTATATCATTATTTGCAAATCGCTTTTCCTCTTCCACGGAAGAGAGGGGCAGGGATGAGTAGAGCTCATTAGCATTTAAAGAGACATGCACCAAAATGAGTTGCTGTGTACAGAGCTGTTTTGACAAGATAAAAAGGGTGTTGTTTTACTCGACCACTAAGGAATTTTAACCAAAGTATGTTGCAGACCGTTCATGAAGACCCTAAAGGGTCCTACCAACTTGTGGAAAATGGGGATTAAGGTTCAAAGTTTATTATAAGCCCAAATTGTGATTATTAGTGCAACATAAAATTCGTAAACATATCATACAAAACCAGAAACAGCATTTAATGTGTACATTTGTGAATTTTGTAAAAGATCTATTTTGAGTAAAAAGAATGTACTTTAGAAACAAAACTGCATTAGATATATATATTGCGTTAGAGAACAGATCTTGAATACAAGTTTATTTTTCAAATCCAGTTGACCCTTCACAAAGACCTACCACCGATATTTACTTTTGCTATGTACAACAAGCCATATATCATCACACAGTGAAAAATACATCATGGAGCAAAGAGGACAAGTTCAACTCTATTAGTCTGATTTGTTTGTTGGCATTACGATTGGTCAGATCACCTGTCAATCAAACCCCTGCGAACGGTCAATTGGAGCATAAATTAAATGTTAATTAAAAAAAGTAAGGTTTGTGTTTAAAAATATAAATAACAATATTAAATTTAATTTAAAACATGTTGTCAGCAAACAACATATTTTTAAAGTTTTATAATCTCACAAAATTTTGCTTTGAGTAAAGTTAGGTTTAGGGATGTTTAGATATTTACACTCAACAAAATTATAATTAAAACAGATTTTTCTGTAAAGCTAGACATGATGGAAGTAGTCCACTCCTGTTCTCTCAAAGACCCCAGTGTCCACAGTGGGCAAAAACATTCAGGCAGAGTGTTTAAACATGGAGTCATAATCAGCCTCCTTCAGAGGGTAACGGAATTTTCCATAGCTAACATCTTACTATAGACTTAATGTGAGCGTACATGTGAGTGTGTGTGTGTGTGTGTGTGTGTGTGTGTGTGTGTGTGTGTGTGCGTGTATTTGGGTATACAATGACCCAATGTCACCATTACCTGACCCCTGGGCTCCCACCTGCTGCAGTCAGAGCGGAGTCAGGCTGATGTTATCGTGACAACATTGTAAACCAGCAGCACACAGACTTCATTCAGAGCAGATATAGCTCAGTTCCTACAGAGAGGGAAGAAGTGGAGGAGGAGAGAGGGAAAACTTATTTAAATTCATGTTGCACACCAGGGTGTCAAGGATTTCACTTAGTGTAGTCACTTTATACTATTTTTTATTATTATTTGCTTTAGGCACATGTTTTTAACGCTGTAGACCCAGGCCTGTCAAAGGGCTTGTGAATGTGTTTGTGTGTGCAAATGTGTTCTCTGTGATAAAACTCATAGACTGCTTGGACACATATGGTGTGAAAGATCATTTTAAATAGACACAAATAATAATAATAATAATAAAAATAATAGATCTACAAAAACTAGATCAACAAACTGAAAGCATCAAGATTCATGATATAAAGTACAATGGCTTCAAAATGTCACAATAAAAAATATATGAATGTAATTGAAGTTACATTTATTTTATTTTTAAAAATTGTCAATCACACCTTTATACTTCACAAAAAGATAGGGTTTACTGTAAATTATAATTAAAAAATATACTGTAAAAATAGTTAATTGTATAACTGTCAGACATTAATGGAACATGTTCATATTTAATAATTTATATTACAGAACTCTGCACACTTCTTTAATAATTTAAAGGACATTCTCAGTGAAGCAGGATACTGAAATGGAAAAAAGTGGTTTGACCTGTACTATAATTAGACAGGTCTGATGGATATTTTTTCCACATTGACACCAAATATGACTGGCAATGTTCACTTAAGGGAGAATCTTGGGCAAACCATGTCAGAATTAATCTTGATTTCTTTGAGTTAAGGGAAAGGACACCCTTAAATACACCCTGACTTACTGCTAACCAAGCCACCGAGCATCAGCATACAGAGAACTACAGTGCCATTACAGACCATTCCTGCGTTGTAAATAAAAAATACCACCGCTCCTGTGGGACCACCCACACTGTCACAAACCGTTGGCTCTGAGGTCAGGTGTGGGGAAATTCCATGGACATCTTTTTACACTTTCCACCCAAGCGGTGCACAAGTTGAGAACTCGTAATTTAAGGTTTGTTTTCAAATGCTGAACTTTCTAAATATATTGAAATTGCAGTGGAAATAAACAACAAAAATAAAGTCATTAAAAAAAAAAATCATAAAAGACTACAGACGCAAATCTTTCTGCCTGGAATTTGCAAACAATGTGATGTAAGAGAGCAATGACAAATCTAGTAGTCTGCTGCTGCAAAAAACAAAAACAAAAAAAAACAACTATGGTTTGAACTACTGTTGAACTACAGTACTGACACAGGTCAGTCATTATCTGTAGTTACTCTGATAAAACACTGATTTTAAACAAAGGGAAAATTTCAGACCAGTGTGTTGTTTAAATTCCTTTACTTTCTGGATTCAAGCACTGGCTATATTGCAGTGTAACCTCAGAACTGCCTTGTTTCCTCATCTGATTGAGTAATTGAAGTTACAGGCTATGAGGTCAGGTGGGGAAAGTCCATGGACGTCTTTTCACACTCTCCACCCAATTGGTTCACACGATGAGGACTTGCATTTTTAGGATTGTTTTCACATGCTGAATTGTCAAAATATTCAGTATCAGAAACAAATAAACCATAGCCCATTTTGTGTAAAAGTAAATCCACTTCCAAATCACAAAGACAAACATTCACAGTAAACAAAAAAACACTTTCTTGAGTGAAACAAAATTTTTATAATAAAGCAACAACAATGTGACAGTTTCAGCAAATGTTTCCCATCATAAATGATGTAAGTAATTTTCTCCACATGTGACTTTGGTTTGGCCACAATTATGATTCTGTAAAGCATTCCGATCAAAAAAGTTCCCAAGAGATGTGATTCTTTGTTGTTACAAGTGGGCGGAGGTAATAAATGGACCCTTATTTTGGTTTGCAATGCGATCTTCCTTTAATTGGCTATTTTAAATTGAAGTTTATCAGGCTTACATTGGCTTGAATGGACACATGTGCTGATCACCACTCAGACCAGCCTTACAGCAGGACTCAACATACAGTAAGAACTGCCCGGTGGCCCGGGGCCAGAATGAAAGAAGCTTGGGACAGTTGACGAATTTGTCACTGGCCCGATCAAGACACTGCTGCGTTTTTACGAGTTTAGCATTTGCATGTGTTTTAAGCCTTGCCAATTAAAACATTCAACATTCAAGCAATTTTAAACCATTCAAGGGCATGAAGACATGAGAGAACTCAACTAAGTAATAAAAATCTGTACAATTCAGTACAGAGTGTGACTCAGACAGTGGGCAAGCCACAAATGGAATTCTCTTTCGTATCATCTTTTGATTAAATGAACAAATACATACAAAAATTAAGATAAAATGCCACTCTTGATGAGTATCCTCGAAAATAGGTTATGTCTTAAAAGAACACAAAGAGTTGAGCAAGAAATCGGATGTGTATTATTATATTGGATCCATGCATGTAACTGAAAACTAAAAAATATATATTTGTGATAGGGTCAATGAAAATGTCGGCAAATAGAGCAAAGTAAAAGGGCAAGCAAAAATTTAACCACTGGCCCAGCCTGGCCTGACCAAAAATATTTTGCATTGAGCCTGGTTACAGTTTTCACCTGTGAATGATAAAACAGGTGAAAAAAGTCTTATTGTTGAGCTTCTTTGACTTGGACCAATAAGTTCACAATCAAAAAAGGTCTTATCAATGTTCTAACAACCACCTTTATCTTTCTAGATTGACTGGGGGATTCACTAGAAAATCTAGAAATGATCACAAAATATAATCTCATTTATTTTTTTTTCTCCAACAAACCTTCATATGACAATAGGAAATTGCAGTGAAAATAAACAACTAAAAGTCATAAAATTATCAACTAATCATCATAACAGACTACAGAAGCTATTTTTTCTGCCTAACAGAACCTAGCTTTTAGGTTTTTGTTGTAGTAGAGGTTAAAATTATTCACAGCAGATGAAACTGACTTTAGCTGAGAAAAAAAACAGACATTCCCCAATTCCTGCCAACAGTTCAGAAGGGACCTCATGTAGTGTGTTAAAAATGACAGCATCAGCATTTCCCTATTAAAGTGCCATGACCCCAGAACCACAGGGGGCTTTCTCTCGGCCTTGCTCTCACTCTGCCTTTTTATGTTTTCTTTGTTTCTGCACTCTGTTAGCAGTTATGGCTTTGACTTCAGGATTAAAGGTTGAATTCCACAAACATCGTTATAATGTTCACATTAGAATCTACATCCTGTCATATACAGTACCAGCATGTGTCAAACTCTGACTATCACTTACATCTGCCACTCAGAGTTGGCAGAGTGACACACCTGTTGCCGATCACAAGAATGTGAAATTGAGCTCATAATTGTGTATATTTGCCTTACAGAAACATATCTATGGAGAGTGAAATATCTACTTTCAAATTAACCAATTCAAATGGTAAACAAATATTCTCAGATTATGTATAGGCATAATCCATATGAAATATGCATACATGCCGCCCATCACTACTGCGGTGATGACAAGTCAGTGTCGCCGACGTCCTTAATCTCTTAAATCGAAAACAAAAAAACAACTAGTTTATCAATGTATTATTTAAATGTTAATGCAGTCTCCTTGCTGTTTTTCCCTGATATTTTCATAATCGTTGCCGGTGTGATGTGGGAAGCTTTATGCATGTGCTTTTGAGTGCTTAGGCTATGAAGGCAATTAAAGGCTTTTTAAATTGATTTAAATGTTTTATTAATAAACGTGCGATTAGATGACTTATGCTTGAAACAAACGACTACTAATTGACCAGAAAAATCTGTAGTCCGGGGAGCCTTAGTTTTTTGACCCTGCATGCATGTAATCCTATTGTAGGAGACTCCCCCAAAAAAATATTAGGAACCATAAAAATGCCATAATTGGGGCACTTTAACACAACCCAGTAACATTTTCCAGCATCTCTTGGTGCAAGCAGCATCTGCAAAATATGTCACAGAAAGGTACTGGAAAGGATCATTAACTAGTCTTTTAGGAAAATATCTGTCCCCTCATATCCCAATTTACTGTACACCCATATCTTTTGACGGGATGTCTTCTCTGTGGCTATTGCCCATTTTAGGCACAAAAAGCCAGCCTCACCCTGTCTTTTTCATGCCAGCCATTTTAATTAGAGGGCTGTCTGATCTCTTAGCATGTGCCAGTTACTGGCTCTTTGCCCAACTGCAATTAATTACGTGTGTGCCTGCTCAAATGATCTGGCAGCCAGATAACAATTTCTCAGTGAGAATCCGCAGGGATTTCCTCTCCCCCATTTGATTCTGCTACTAGGGTTTACACGCCACTTAAGGCCATTTTCCTGGGTGTAGCAGGTGAGAGGAGAACTGGGGTAGCAGAGCACTTACCAATGTCTGACTACAAATAACTAGATAAACATTACATTTTCCCCCAATACAGTATACAGACTGATGCTGTGCACCAGTACAGTTCAGAAGTCATTTAGTGCAAAACTAGTGAAAAAGTATCTGTTCCAGATAAAATTGTTAAATTGTAAAGCTCAAAACACAAAAAAAGGTAACATTAAAATACATCATGAACATGGCAATTAAAAATTCATGGCAGGAAATCTGTTATAGCTCACTATATCACAAAAATAGCCATCTAGAAGGTAATGAGACAAACCGACTGAAACAAATAAGGTGAAACATATAAAAAATGCATTAGACCACAAAGGCAAGAGAAGATCTTCTGTACTGTTTGTTTAATTGTTACTTTTTCTCCATTTGCTGACAATGAGCAACTATTTCCATCAATCAATGTCTAAAATCAACTAATAGTGATTGCACTGATTCTATGGCTAGCACAATAAGAGCATTGGGTTTAATAGTGAAGCTAAAACCGAGGGATTGGAGAGTAGTGCCTTATTGTAATCTTTATAATATTACATAGTCCATTACCCCTAATCCTCATGTTTTTATTCATCTGGGGAAACAGGAGGACGTAGGGACAGAGAGAGGGGGAGTTAACAAAAAAGATTTAAAATACAGTAATCCCTTCACATGCTGTACAATAGCCCTGATTTGGTCCGTCCATGATATTCTATATTTATGCAGTAACTGTGCATTTGCTTGTTAGTCCTCAGTTCTCCTCACCAGCTCTCAATGGTGAAGTCCTGCATCTTGCATTCAAATGTGTGTAAACTACATCGAACTGTTCAGAGGATACAGAGATCATTTATTTATTATTTATTTATTTGGGCTTTTCTCTTGAATTCACATAGCTATTTAGGGCTTGAACACCAGATTAACCAAAATAGTTTTGCAATGTCTACAAACAGGAGAAAACTGACCCACTGATTTTTTTTTAAACTGAGAAAAAAATGGCTGCTTGAAGAGTCAGCTTACATTTGAAAAAATACTACAGTAGAACAGTTATAATCATTAATACATTACAAAACCTCTGTTTCTGTTGAATTATTGATCAGATAAGTCTTGGTGGGTCTTTCAAAAACGTTTTTTTTTCTTTTATCTTACTGACCCCCCAAAAATGGTATAGTTTATTTACAGAATGTGATAATGTATGTGTCACGCAATGTGAACTTTGTCAATCTATCATGAATTTAAATAGCATAAAAAAGCCTAGCAAACTATATCTGATAGAATAAATATCTCATAGGTATCATCTTGGATCACTGCAGATATGAAAGTTAGTGAATAAATCTAGAAATATCTGACCCATAGCATGATTGCTACACACTCAAACATTAGATGGATCTTAAAAATAACTGACCTGAAACTCTCTTGTGCTATTTCAATCAGGATAATGAGCAGCACAGTGGTTTGGACCATTGAACTGATTGGATGTTTTGCTGTTGTTCTCATTAAACCACACTCACTGTATCCAATGAAGCCTCCCATAAGCATGGGTTGGCCTTAAAGATTTTATAACAACTGCCCTGAGGCCTGTTTTTTTTTATTTATTATTATTTATCAGACTTATCACTACTATTCATATCAGTCATAGAACACATTTAGCTTCTTGAACAAACATTGTTTTTATGACAGAGATTGATGCAAGCTAAAACAATGTACTGAATATGTATATCAAGACATAAGACATAAGTCCATTTAAGCAGTTACAGTTGTGCACACACTCACAGTAGAGTTCACTATGGCAGTGTTTCCTGTGTCACCTTCGGTCAACAGTGTCATTAATTAACTTAGAGGAACAGTCAGTTTTTCCACACTAACGCCAAGCCGGAAAAACACTTCACTTATCCTTCCTGAGAGGAGTGTGGCTTCCTGGATGTTGTTTCCAGACCCTGGTGTTTTCCCTTTCTTTATAACTCACATCAATTAAAGTATTCATTTCTGTCATGGTTAAAAGCGCATATTCTAAGAATATTAAAATCTGAAACCCTTGGGACAAAGCAGTATTCCAAAATCAAAGGACAACACACGAGCATGCCCATCTACTTCAATCTGCCACACGCTGACCTCTGCATATCTGAGTCAGAGAGGGAGGGGGGCAACAGGCCAGTGATCATTTTTATTTTTAAGCCTGGCCAGAGGAAGGATTTTGTTATCTGACTAACATTAGTCAAACACCCACCCTGCACAGGCTCCAAGACGGCCGAGAGCCTTCTGTCTTGAAACATATCAACCCACAGCATATTGCCAGTGTAATCTTGCTTGTCTTCTGCTTAACAAATACAATTCAATGAACAACCATCAAGTTAAATTCATTTAAGTTCTAAGCCCTAAATCATTCCATACCAGTCCACTGATTGTTTGGTCATGTTTATTAGGAAACTCCCATTGGTTTCACTCTGAATGGTATTGTATCCTAAACAAGTCGAAAATGACATCTAAACTCTAGTGTAAACTGACTGCGAGACACTATAATCCTGTCTGTCTTTTGTTCCTAAAGCCTCTTAGTCTAGACTGACTCCTCTTAACAGGTTGAGAGAAAACCAGACTCCACCCTGATAAACAGCAAATTATGAAGATAGCTGAGAATTTTCTCATATAATATGCTCTTTCTTCTATACATCATCAAATTCTACAAAACAGTGAAATTGTATACCATTTGCTGAAGTGGTTATTTTAAGTATGCAACTACATGTTTCATACTAAATCTTAAAATTTCTATTGGTCGTTATATTAAATAATATATTTCATAATGAAGACAAGAGAAGAGAAGAGAAGAGAAGAGAAGAGAAGAGAAGAGAAGAGAAGAGAAGAGAAGAGAAGAGAAGAGAAGAGAAGAGAAGAGAAGAGAAGAAGAGAAGAGTGTGAGCTGTGCCTTGTTCTTGCTTGCTGAGTGAGCATTTAAGTGTAATACGCTTTATTTCAGCTAAAGCTCTATAGTTAGAACTGGGTTAGTCTCATTAG
Organism: Carassius auratus; assembly: GCF_003368295.1. Lineage (NCBI taxonomy): Eukaryota > Metazoa > Chordata > Actinopteri > Cypriniformes > Cyprinidae > Carassius > Carassius auratus. Next base: position 13,025 of record NW_020524691.1, read on the forward strand.
GGCAGTGAGACAGCAGGAAAAACACAATTTGGCTCTTGATGTGTGTCAGGAGAGCACTGTGTCTCTCAAATCCTTCTAGAGCTGAGAGACTTACAGAGAGAGAGAGAAAACCAAGAAACAAATGAATGTTTTTATCACGGAGTCTTTCAACATTAAAAATATAGTTCACATGTCATCATTCACTCATTTTCATGTTCCAAACCTGTATGACTTTTTCTTTCATTGAATAATAAATGCAGCTACAATTCGTAATGAATGCAGCTACAATTAACAGAAACTAAAGCTGTCAAAGGACACAAAGAAATCTTTGCAAGTTCTGTTTCTTTTGTACACTAGGTACATATTCACCCCCAGTGCTCTTTTTGTTTTCCATCTTATAAAATATCCTTTTATTATTATGGTGTGAGAAACAGCTACCAGAGATTCAGTGAATGAGTGAACTGTTTGAATGAATCAAATGAAATGGCAAACAAACACATCTTTTTGCAAACCATTTGACTGATTAAATAAAAAGCTAGTTTATAATAGGAGTATTTAAATACAGCGCACAAGTGGTATGAACTACTTTGTTGTGTTGCAAAGAGGAAAGTAAATGATGATATACATTTCTTTGCTAAGATTTCTAAGAAATATCTCATTAATGCAACTGAAGAAGAGGCAAAGGGGAAAAACCACAACAACCAGTGCTGGGAGGCTACATGTGACTTTACACGCACAGAAAAATCCATCTGTCAGCATCAGTGAGGAATGCGGTGTAAATGTCCTTGCTGCATGCAGCACTGAAGTTTCCATTCTTCTTTTCAGAAACCATTCTGAATATGAATAAAAAATGAGCTGAGAGTGCAGGAGAAAGAGAGACCACAAAGGAGGGTGAGAACAAGACAGAGCTGGTGGTGAGTGAGTGAGAGAGTGGGCGGAAGATAAATTGGAGATGTAGGGTGAACTATGAGAAGAACGGAAGAACACGTGGGAGGGGTGAACAAGGAGAGAGCTGCATGCATGAGAAAGAAATGACTGGGTTCCTATGAGAGATGTGGCAGAAGGCTTGTTGTTGCTAAAATGCCATATAGAAAAATAAATAAATAAATACTGCTGTGGAAATGTATTAATACATTAGCCATGGGAGAGGCAAACCTCACATGGCTAATGAAGTTCACACATCCCCTCCTTCAACACTATTAACAGGCTTCTCCGTGACATGCACTACAGCTCTAGATGTTCACTGGGATATGAGTCTTTTTTAGAAGATTAGAACATATTCCCACTTGAATCCTTCAGCAGGTAATTTAGGTGACTTTTAGATTAAATAATACAAAGCTAGAGCAAAATACAATGATTTTTTTTATTGATTATAAATAATAGCTTGACCATCACTGTGAATTCAAGTTCTCAGATCAGAGCTCCATGACACAGAAGGATGTCACTTTGACTGTTTAAGTGGTCTCTCTCTATCCTGAGTTGTGTTTATTCAGTAGGTTTATTCAAACGTGGTGAAATGGTAAGATTCATATCCTTTGTTGAGAGAATAATTGCACATCACAATGGTTTGTACCCATTACGTCACTAAAAGCCAGACCTCCTGACATGCAGGAATAGCTGTTGACATTCCTAATGTGCCTGGCAGCATTGTTTAAGCTCTTCTCTTTGGCAAGAGCAAAGTGCTTGATGATTTGTCCAACTTAAATGCATTCTTCAGCGATATGAGAAATACCTCACACAAGTATAAGCTGAGAATGACTTATTAGACCAAAGACACCCTGCCACCAAAGAGGTTTACATTTTTTGTAGTATCAATAGAGTAAATCTAAAATCCTGTTTATACAACACTGTGTTAATGCTGTTAAACAGAGTGCTACTGACTGTTATTTGTATATGGTGACTTAGGATGAAACGAATCCCGACTGCAGGATGAGCTGTGCAGTTTAGTATTTATTTTCTATCTTAATGTAGCTTATATTTACGAATGATGGCAAGCCCAAGATTTTGGGGGCTAAGCCCACCTACGTGAACATATGCTGTGTAAATATTTGGGGTCAGTAAGATTAGTACTTCCATTCAGCAAGGATGCATTAAATTGATCAAAAGTAATAGTGGCATTTATAATGTTACAAACGTTTTTTAGTGATTTAAAATAAATGCTGTTCTTTTGAACTTTAGTTTGAACTTTTTAAGGAATGGTCATTTCCACAAAATATGAAGCAGTGCATCTGTTTTCAACATTGATAGTAAGAAATATTTCTTGTACACCAAATCAACATTTCTGAAAGATCATGTGGCACTGAAGACTGGGGTAATGGCAGCTGAAAATTCAGCTTTGCCATGACAGAAATAAATAACATTTTAAAATATATTTAAATAGAAAAATATATATATAAATTATATTGTAATGATATATTACAATATTACATTTTGCAGTGTATTTTGGCCAAATGAATCCATCCTTGGTGAACATAAGAGACTTTTAAAAACATTTAAAAAATATATTTGACCCCAAACATTTGAATGGTATATCCTGACTTTGGTGTGAGAGGTTGCGTGACTTTTTAAAATAAACCAATTAAAATGACAGATGTCAGAGAATGTTAATAGTAGTGTGGGGTTGTCAGGGTTGAACCAAATTCAGAACTGAAGAATAAGTTTCCTTTCAATTCATAAGATTATCTTGAATTGAACTGGCCACACTCCACAGGAAGCAGAAATTCAGTAGATTGTAGAGAAATCAAAGTCAAAGAGATTTAACACAGTTGATGCATTCTAGGTCTAGGAATTTAAGCGTTCTTCCACCTTGGTTCACAAAAGTTAAATAAATGATGAAATGTATATTCTATCCACAATCATTCACACTTCAAGGATTTTGAAACTTTTTCATAATTTCAAACCAGACTTTGTCAAGCAAGCATTCAAACCTTTAAACTATGTGCATGAATCGATGGACCGGGCCCTTGTTTCAGCAAACCTGAAGAGTGAGATGACACAAATCACAGATCTTTAGAGAGGCTGAGATATAAGACAAGTCCTCTAAACAGGGCCTTAGTTACAACCTCTTGTTTACAGTATTTCATAACAAGAGTGAATCTATAGTGCACATAAGCAGAATTCATGTTTGGTCAGCAAACAAGCCAAAGCATTCTTACTTATGTATGCAAATTACTGTAACATTTATAAACCAAAAATGCAATGAACGGTTCACGTTTTACAGCTCGCTCATAAAGTGTTTTGTGCTGTCCAGTGTCCACATTTAGAGCGACCTCCCAATAATGCTTTCTCTCAGTCTAAATAACATTAACATGGTTGATTATTTTCAGTGTTCCTGGTTGTTATGGTTTTGGATTTGATCCTGCTCCATTAGCAGATGATTACAGGCTGTATAATGAGCGCATTAATAAAAGAGACACAGCATATGGAAAAAAAGACAGCAGCAGTCTGTTTATCTTTCCCACTCAGTCCCACTGATCAGAAAAATAATGATTTTTTAGGAATTAAGCACAATACGGCTAAATTCCATGGATTGGGAGAGCTAAGCGCATTATATTGCAAGCGGATCTTACCATCCTTCCGGTCTCATTTATTTCCTTTTATTCCCTCCATAGCATTCTATTGTTACATGTAATATGTTCCACACTATTCTATTTCATTCCATTATACAGAGTGCCATTCCTAGCCACTTAAGTCCATTCATTTTCATTCTGTTCTATTCCATTCCATCGGTGCAAGCTGATATCACATTGCCTTCACTGTGGCTGGTAACTGCATCCAACATCCTGATTGGATTGAAAGTGGGAGTGAACACTGGCAGGACCCCAAAGTCTGGTGGCCTTGAGTATGGCCACCCTCTCAGGTTCACACATACCTACAAAAGCCCTCCTTTGAGCCAACGAAAGAGTTCACCGTCGAGCAAGCGCAGGTCTACCATTCCCAGTGGGTAACTAGTGTTTTCTGCAAGTCTACTGACATGCTGAATGTTAGCTCAAGATCACTTTTAAGTCCCTATTATTCGCTTTCTCTCTCCATTTTAGGGGCCATCTTACTCATGGTCCTGTTTTTTGCACACAATCAGTTCTTCATTATCCCAGGTCACATTGGTCCAGGGTAACTGGTCTACCCTTCAATAAACAGACTGGAAAAAGAGGGTGAGATGGCATATATTCACAATGATTCATGATTCCCTCATGGTGGATAAGGACAGACTCTAGAGTCGTGCAATAATCTAATGAAAATAATTGAAATTAAAGCTGCAAGCAGCATTTACGGGGTTCAAGCATTTAAGGCATCTGAGGTGGTCTGAGCCAACCTGGATGCATGGATGACAGTTAAACACATCCAAAATGGAGAACAGGCTAACAGAAACACACACACTGAAATTCAATGATTAAACTAATATATTAATACTCTATAAGCATATGCACACACACACACACATATATATGCACAAACATTTTGTTGCAGATATAGGTATCTGAAATAAGTGATAGGTGACAATAAACTTATTGCAAGTCTTCTCTTTTTAAGAGTTTAGATGTCATTTTCAGATTAAACTGTAATCATAATGTGGCAAAATTGGAAAAACTGATACATCTGTATGAACAAAATGGAAAACATCAATTCAATGAGATTTAAAATGTTATAACAGTTAATTTATTAATGTTTAGCTTGAATTCATGAAAACAGTGCTGTTTAACTTAGCTGAATGAACACATTAGTGGTCTTCCGCTGCCATCTAGAGGTTATAAATTGTATTTACTCAAACAACAGTGTTTTTAAACATAACTGGTATAGTGTTATTTTTTGCCCAATCTCTCTTAAATTTTGCATGCTTGCTTAGAATTAAATTATGCATTATTTTACACAGTTTTGATAATTTGTGGGCTTTCTGTTTGTATTAATAGGCCTTTGTGTACACTATGTAAAATAACATATTATAAAACCACTGGTTTATAGTGGTCCAAATGCAATTGTTCAACATGTTTTTGATAATTACTGACCTTCAGAGTCTACAGAATTGTACTTCAGTGGTTTTATTGATTTTCAGCTTAAAGCCTTGGAATACTTTGCCAAAGTAACTTTTTAAAATAATCTTGAATATTTAATTAACAGCTTTATTGACAACGTTGGTCCCAGAGGCAAAGTTGTTCAGAATGAGAATATTTATCAAATTATATGAAGATCTAGTGTTTTTGAGTGAATATATGAGCATTTACAACCAATTTGAGGCCATTTACCATATAAATCTTGTGTTTTGAGACCTTTTCTACTGTTTTAGCGCCACCTATGGTCCGATCTCCATGAAACTTTGCATGCTTGTTAAGAGTCACATGTTACATGATTTCACCGACTTTGATAAAGTTTTGAGTTTTCGTTTAGGTTTTATAGGCTTTGGGGTATGTTTGGCCACACCCCTTTTTCTAAATTACCCCTTTACAGCTAACCAAAGGACAAAATTCAACATTTTTTTGATAATTATTGATCTAGAGAGTCCACAGAATATTACTGCAGTGGTTTGGTTCCGATCGGACAAAAAACCTAGGACTAGTTCGCAAAAGTAGGTTTTTAACATATTTGTGAATAACAATTGAACGATTTGATTGACAGCAATGGTTCTAGAGGCAAAGTTGTGCATGATGAGGAGATCTATCAAATGATATGCATATTGTGTTGATATGTGAAACACCACGTGATTACAGAACCATAAAACTTGTTAGCGCCAACTAGTGGCCGATTTCTTTCAAAATTCTTACAGACCTTAAGGTTCATGAGTCGAACGTACCCAGCGAGTTTCGTTCCGATCAACATCCGTTAACCCTTTCAAATAGGTGCTTAAATTTGTTTGGCCAATGGCGGCCATGTTTTTTGAGATATGCTAATGTCCTCATATGTACTTGTGCCCCTTCAGACCAAGACACTGCATACCAATTTTCAAGTCGATCGAGCCAATGGTTGCCTAGTTATAGCAATTTATGTGTTTTTTCTATCTTATAGCGCCCCCAAGTGGCAGAGATGCGCAATTTTTTTGATTTGACCAAAGATTGAGCTCATACATCTGTATACCGAGTTTGGTGAAGATATCTCATTCCGTTCAAGAGTTATAGTCAAAATAGCATTTGGCTAACGTTACCCTAGACGCTTTTTGGCGTACTGTTTCGCGTAAGAATCGAAATTTCAACTTTTTTTTGATAATTTTTGATATTGAGTGGACAGTGGATATTTCTGCAGTGGTTTGATTCCGATTGGTTGAAAATCCTAGGACTAGTTCGCAAAAGTAGGTTTCGGATATAGCTCGATTTTGCGAGAAAACGGTGCGTCGTAGACCCCAAAAAGGCGCCATACACTTTTGTTCGGTCTAACCCAAGGATTGCAACAATGCCATGTTTTTGAGTTTACGGGTAACGGTTTACGATTTACGGCCAAAAATGTCCAAAATTTTTGTTTTTTGCACTGTAGCGCCCCCGTTTGGCCGATTAGGGTGAGACTTTGTCAGAATGTCCCCTCGGGGAGCTCTACAATCTGGCCAAGTTTCAGCTCTCTAGGCCTTACGGTTTGGTCTGCACGATCAGTTTTAGCGGAGAAAAATAATAATAATAAAAAAAATCCTTACAATTACAATAGGGTTTCAGCACTGCGTGCTTGAACCCCTAATAAAAAATACATAAATTACTAGTTCCTCACACAAAACACAATTTCTACAGTTTTTTCGTTGTTGTTGCTTCATGCAAGCTACTCCATAGCTGTCTTTTTAGACAAGTACTCTACTGCCTTCCTCTAGTCCTTGAAACTCTTTGCTGGAAAAATGACCCTTTCTCATCCATTTGCTAAACCACATGGACCACTGCAGATCATTACCAAGTGTTCAAGGCCCCTTTAGACAAAAGAAGACTGTTGAAGCTGTCTGCATTAGTCAGGTCTCAATCATGAAGAGCAGACCATAAAATTGACCTTGAATAATGGCCATGACACCATTAGTGCACCATTACAAATCTGTTGCTGTCAGCAGCCAGCCTCTTTATCTTGGTTATATGTGATAAAGTCAAAAAGCCTATAATTAGCCTGGCCAAGGTCCCATTAATTCCACTTTGAACTTCATGTACCACAACACTGGCTTGTTTTGTCTTTCATAATTCCCTGTATTAACTATATAGTGATATATACCACTGCGTTCAAATAAAATGCCTGAAAATAATGTTTTGATCACACTGCCCACCCCTTTACAGGGTCCTATTAATTATATTATGGACTTTATGAACCAATATACTTACCTTATTTTGTCTTGTGCAAGTCCCTTTAATAACTATTGTGATGTGAAACCATTAGTTTCAAACAAAAGGACTAAAAACAATATTTTGGTTATACTGGCCACCCCTAGATATGTATTGGTTACATGGGTTACACTACCACTTTGAAAATACATCCTTCATTATAACCTTAAAAGGACAGATTTTCAGTCCCCCACAGAGTGCTTTAACATGGTCATTAATCAACTAACCTATGGTTCATTACACATGCAATAAAAAAAAAGTCATAGCTTAGAACTGTGAAAGGTTGACAAGACTCAAAAGCATCTGGAGGCCAGCTTTCAAACACTCCCTGTTCACACCTTCACAGGAACACACACACACACAAACCTCTCCAAACTTCACCCTGTAGTTAATTCCAACGGGCACATAGAAATTCTAATTTACCAGCCACTGGGGATTTGAAACATCTGGCTAGACCTTTGAAATTGTGTGTTTTAAAACAGAATCTAATTAAGATGCAAATCCTTAGAATAACTGGCCAGATTGCCAAGTGATTGATTCGCTTATACAGTTATGCATTACGCAAATGTAAATTACTGTATGTGAGCTGTAACATACAGTCAGCCCATCATTACTGCAAAAAAATATACCTCAATAATCAACTTTTGTGATCAAGACCCAATGCACTTCCCAAAGAAATATTCATTTAAACTGAAATTATTCTAATATGTGGCTAGAGAGTAGAGACCAATGTATGAAATATGAGATATATGAAAAAAGCACATCTACTGTATGTATGAAATTAGTTGGAAAGGACAACTGTCGATTATACAATAATTTTTAAAGAAGTTTTATAATTTTACAAATCTGCATTCATTTAGGAAACCAACATACACATTTTTTAGGATGCCAACAAAAAAAACAAAGAACTATTACTCTGTTCTCTCATATCCCACCACCTGTCCAAACAGCAATTACTTGAGTATTATTTACTGAAAAAGCCCAGTGTTACTGATAATCCGGTACTAATCTGAAAATCTAGCTGAGATGTATACGGCTGCTCTGCAGTCAACCCCATTGTTCAGGCTTTCCTTGTAACTGATATATTATCCTTTCTCCATGGAAGAAGAGAAATACAGAGGAAATTTTATCATAAAAGTCTTATGTTTGGTGATATATAATCTATAGTTTATGGTGAAAAATGTGATTTTACATCACTAGCATCTGTTGCAAAAAAGTGATTGTTTTCAAACAGGTTTCTCAAAAACTCCTTCTGTCCTAACATTGGTCAGGCTAATCAACAGCCCAACCATTGGTTAAGCCGATTGCTATGCTGGGCTAGTTGGGATTCTTGAACAAAACAAGTAGTTTTGATAGTGCCACAGTGTTTACACTTCTTGAGGCATTCAGCCTACAAATGGCTTGCTTATTGTCTCTGCATATTAAGCTGGAGTAGGAAGAAGTATTTTACATTGGAAAAATAACACTTTATGGAGTTTCTAAACACCAAGAAAACTCAATCCATGCTTAAAGTTTCAGCCTTTCATTTAGCGAATGGTAAAGCTACTGAATTTTTCACTTAACACCCATTTTCTGAGCCAAGCATTAACAACAGATTTATGCTTATGCTGGCATGACTGCACATCCTCCGACAGCCCAGGCATCTTGAATGCAAACATTTCTTAATGCAACTCTGAAAGTTCAACACAAAGAGCTTAGTCTGATCTTGTTCAGAATGATTTCATCTCGCACTGATGCTGAGAGTCAGCGATTGGTCAAGCGGAGGACAGGGATGATCAAAGAAACATATTATGCACGAAGCTTTCATACGACCGATAAAAAAATAATAATAAAAAAAGATTAACAAATGGCACTGCCCTTCCCTTAATCTTTGAAGATACATGAAATACAATATTTGAAGTTAATATCTATGTAGTAAAACATGCAGCCAACAATTCAAGCTCTGTTCCAAAAACATCATATACTGAGCACAATCCTTTTCTAAGGGTAGACAACTGATTTATGATGGCTAAGATACCTAAATCTAAAGGCAATATCTTTCATGGATAAAAACAATTCTAAAATGCATCTTTACAAGAGTAGTGAAATGTCAATTAAACAGTAAATATATTTAATAAATAATAAAACTATATCACTGAATAGCAAAAATGCTGTGAGGTAGTTAAGTTTTGGAATAGACTGTATTGCAAGCAAGAAAATCTTACAATGTAACGTCTTTAGGACATGCACATTTGTACGCTGGCAACAGACATTAAGTCTTCAACTCATAAAGTACATTCAGGACTCTTGATAACAAGAAATTAAGAGTAGATCGATGAATACAGTGAAATAAAAGGATAAGGGATAAATCAATGTGAACCATTTGAAGTATCACAGAGCTCAGGGGACCAAATGTTAAAAAAACAAGATACTGTATATTCGCTTTTATTATCGATCAAATTTTGTCCAGAGATTTGCTTTTGGAAAGAAAACTCTGTTAGGAACTAAATGGGCGTGAAGTCTTATTTATACTATACCTACTATTAATATCAGTCTCAGACGACAAAATTACAATTGGCCAGAACTAAATACAGGTGTAAACAGCCTCCAAAACTCTTAATCATTCCTGTAGATTTATTTCTGATGATTACAATCATTGTTTTAGACAAAACATATTGAACGCTCAGATGTGACATGTAAAACACCATTCACATAAAATACCATTATTTATAATCTGTTCAACAGTATGAAATTATGGTAAATAATAATCCCATTTAAAAACAATAAAATATAAAAAATAGGCCTTGAATCCTTGTTTGTCCCAGATCACATTATGATGATCTAGCCCCGTCTGTTCCACATTTGTCTGCAGACACATGGATAAACGTCAATGTGACATCCAATGTGCACTCAGCAATTATAACCCCCAGGAAAAAGTAGATTGATTGTTGATTGTTGAACTCTAGTTTAGTTCCTTCCCTAACTGTGCAACAGCAGAAATTTGACACTTTCAGGCCAGATTTATCAAAGTGGAACTGAATAATTAATCTTCTGAACAGTGCTATATAGGCAAAGATCTGCATTAAGAGCAATAGCAGCTGATCACAATGTAAAGTAAAACATTGCAGTGTCATATTTAACATACTAACTAGTGATCAAAGTCTGAATTATAAATACATATTAGATTTTAATTGACTGCTTTAAATTAATTAAGTGGCCTTGATTAATTGAGTGTACCTGAGGCTCAACTAAGCTGAAAAATATCTGCCATGGTACCAACTAAAGGGTAAAATACGAAATGCAGATAATAGACAAATCTTCTTAAGATCAATTTAAATATGAAATACGGAAATATTTTAAAGAAATAGTGATCATTTTTGATTGTTTTACATTCTTGTAAAATGTGCAGGTTCTTTGATAAATATGTTTGAAAATAGAGCACCCAGTTTACGACAGAAGGACTTAAAGTACATCACTGCTCTAGTCACTGAAATGACATGTGCAAACATCAAACACAACCTAAAGAATCTGTAAATCTGGCACTTTGTGTCCAATAACAAGCCACATGAAACACAGCCTTCGATCAGAGGAGTTTCATACCTCCCAGAACACAGCCTAATTTTTAATCTCATACCCCATTGATCAAATAAAATATAACAGCCCACAGCACTGTCTCTATGACAAACACACACAAAAAAACCCACTAATCCATTATGGAAATTCTAATATTCCAGAACAGCATTAGTATTGAAATGCCTAGTGAACAAGCTCATGTAAGGCACTGACGTGTTTGTCCTCTTATGCAAACAAAAATCGCCCCAAGCTGTTTGAAGGTTCATGTCAGCTTCATTACTTCTCTGCCCCTTGTTTAGAGCATGAAAATGTTCTCTTTAAAAGAATTGTCTAAATGGAAACAGAAATTATGCATTAACGGAAGGAGTTAAATTACAGATGCGTTTTAGAATTTGTAGGGCACTAGGATGAAGTTGAGGGTAGCCAGAGAGGATAAACGAGAGAACCATCTAACATTTCAGAAAAATGTAAAGATAAATCAATGTTCTCGCAGAATCAATGAACAGCAGAATATGAACATAATGCACAAAGTCTCTTGTTTAGAGTTTTCCTCCTATATAAAACCATAAAAAGTTAATTTGGCTAAATGTATTAAGACGGTGGTATTTAAAGATCAAATTCGATAGATGCTTGTAAAATTTGCAAGGATCCACTTGCTTTTGTAGTGGAGAACTCTCTCAGTTTGGAAGTTCTGTTTGATGTGCAAAACTGGTTCTTGAGAATATCAAGAGCCAATATTAGAGTCAGTCAGGAGACACAAAGAGTCCAACTCCTTCTTCTGAACATTCAACAGCTTTAGAGTCCCTGAGGATGAAGGAATTTCTTCAACATGTGCACCGGAGATCATGCAAAACAGACCTGCTGTCAAAAGTGATACTGTTACAGAAACAAAGACTTACATCTTTTGAATAAATGCATTTAAATAATCAGAATAGTGCATTTGAGTTATGGGAAGACTGTGAGATAGTTCAAAGGAAAAATAACAAGGGACGTTTAGTTTTGTTTTGAAACTTAAGTTTACATACAAACAAATGTGAAATATCTTTAAGCTCAGGAATATGCTTATAGCGTGTGAATGTGGTCATAATTAACCCAGCTTATGCCATATATAAATTATTAAAATTAAATAATCTAATATGCTAGATCTAAATTTGGACCCTGTTTGGAACATTTGTACATAATCAAAAACTCCTCAACAGTTGATATACCAAGTTGGTGCAGAGTTGATGTGACACCATGATGCTCATACATAATCTTACATTTATATATATATATATTGAGTTCTTGTATATAATTATTTTGCATAGTTTTAATTCCTCCAGTGAAGCAAAAGCTGGTTAAAAACGAATAACTTGTGACATTTACTGCACCTAAAATATGTAGCCTAGTTTTTGAGTTTATGTTGAACTGCGATTTTTATTTATTTATTAAAAACCCAGAAGTATAAGTTAACGGGGCAACATAGCTGACACATGAATTCTGCAGGGGGTGGCTCCAATTCACTTTGGCCCTAAAATGTCTGACGGCATGATAAACTTACATATTGACGGCTTACCTGACTGTAAGGGCTTTCTAGAAGCTTGAACTGAGCAATGCAGAAAGTACGAAATCACTTGCACCGTGAGCACCCCTTGAGTGTGAATTCGCATTCAAATGCTCTGTCTCTTCCACTGTGGAAATCGATCGAAGAACGGAACGCCTGGAGACGCACACAATGAATAGCCTACGTCTTCAAATGATTGTCTGGTTGATTATTTGATCAGTGGTCAGTGTGGTTTTTCATGCCCCGCTTAGTTTCACAGTCCCAGTTATTCCATATCACAGTTGCCGCAGAATCCGCGCGCGCTGCCTCTTTACATCGTCGCGCGCTCAGAGCCGCAAGCGCGCACCCACAACGCGGCCACATAGTACCAGCTACTCGCCTCCTCTTCTAAACAGGCGGTGAATCAGGTCAGAGAGGAGGTGTCCTGTTTTTTTTAACGTTGTCAGGAGACCTGTCTGTCTCTTCTCTCTTTGCGTATACGGCGCGTGCCTCGCATCCCTGCGCTTCACAGCAACAGCAGCATCAGCCGCGAGTCAGCTCGCGCTCCGCAGAGCCCGACAGCACTGCCTACAGTTCTCACACAGACACAGCACGACACATATTATTAAATACACTCACAGAAATGATATGAATAAACACGACTGCTCGAACAGTACACTCTCTTTTATAGAACACTGTTGCAAGAAATCAAAAACACTTCTGTCACATGGCAGTAGCCCAGCATTAGGAGTCAGAAAGGCAATCTTTTTTTGGTTTGATACAAAAATACAGTACATTAACTAATTTGATTAATTGAATGGACAAAGATAAGAAGCAGTGCTGAATTTTAGTTTATGTGTGTGTTTTTTAAGAGCTTGCCAAACTTCATTTATTCGCAACTTTGCTAAAAGTATTTAAAGACATTGTACTTTGCATGTATGACTGATTCAGTCTATACATGCAGCACTCGACTTAGGGCATAGGCGTTGTTTAATATGGATGGACAGACATGCAAAATTTGTTCTATAAATCGTTATGGCTTACTTTAAGGATGAACTTGCCTTGACCAAGCACAATTACAAATGCTGATCGGAAACAGACCATGTTAGTGCCATTGACGGTAGGCCTACATCAAGTTGATCAAGTTAAATTGTTCCCAACTTTGTGAAACTTTCCGTGTACAACAGTGAGCACAGGCTACATTAAAGAGCCACACAGATGGGAAATCAAAAATTACCTGTATTACAGTGTATGATGTAGCTGTCCATCAGTGTAAACAATGTGCAAAGTAATTAAACCAAAAAGTACACGATTTATAAAGTTATTGGCTTCTAAAGTAAGGAGTCGACTCTGAATCGCTGAAACGAGTCATTATAGATTTCAAATCTTTTGCCCATCTCTATGTAAGTCACTAGGAACACTTTGCATAATAATCTCCGCCTACCGTCTTGGGAGAAAGGAACTCTGACCTGCCCCCCCCCCCCCCCCCACACACACACACACAGATGCTCTGGTTGGTGTGAGAGCATCATGTCTAGGAGACAGTGTGTTTTTAATTGTAAAGGAAAGTTTGTTTTATTTTCACTGCCAAAGAATGAAGATCAGAAGAACCAATGTCTGAAATTCATTTTCACCACAATACCAGAGCAGTACAACAAATCATTTTTGTTGTGTTCACAACATTTCACTGATGACCGCTTTTCTAATCTCGGTGAGTACAAGGCTGGATTTTCAAAGCGTTTGGCCATAAAAGAGGGTTCATTACCAACTTTATTTAGACCAACAAGCATCTCCGAATCACAACGTGAAGTATGATTAGGAAGTTATGTGTTTGTTTTCTCCCGAGCGTCTTATCAGTATGTGTGCTGTCTGCAGCCTTTGTTTGTGCTGATCGTCATTTACAAACACGTCATTAAAATGAAGTGTAACTCCGTGAATACTCAACCAAGAGACATGAGGGAGATATCTATAGAAAGCTTGACATGTCTACTTTAAAACTGCTGCCGAAAACAGATATTATGTGATAAAGTAATCCATATGAAAACATCGCGATGTCTGTTTTTCATGTCTCCCGTCATATCCAATGTGACCACGCCCCCGCGCTGAACGCGCTATTCAGATTCAAACTGAAGCGTGCGGCTTGAATACACCCACACAGAAGAAAAAGCAACGAGACTGTTCAAGTTTTTTATTCTACTGTTTGCTTTGCGATGAGAGGAATAAGACATAATTAATCACCCCAAACAGATGCTAACTCATAGTTTACCGTGGAGGTGTGTGCCGAACAACCAATCAAAACTATGTCAGTTGACCAATCAGAACATAGTATGCTACCGAAAGGTGGGGTTTTAAGGAAACTGAATCTTTTGAACAGCTTCGCGTGAACCCTTTGGGGATCTCTGAGAATTGAGGTCATTTTAAAATGATATTTTGACAAAATGACAATGTTTTTTATCCTTGGATGGATTTAAACCTAATGTACAGGACTTATAAACAGTGATAGGAAGCTTAGAATTTTCATCTTACTGGCTCTTTAAAGTGATTATTACGTTTTGATATGGATATTTTTCTTACCAAAACACTTTGATTTGCTACAGAAGGCCTTTGTTCACCATCTGGAGCTGTGTGAGACACTTTTTTTTATAGATAGGTGCTTTTTATTTAACTTCTTTTGGGCTGATGCACTGCAACACTGAGTGCCATTAACAGCTTGAAATATCAAAGACAATTTTAAATATAACTCAGACTGGATTCATCTGAAAGAAGAAAGTCATATAGATACATTGAGGGTGAGTAATTTATGTGCTAATTTTCTTTGAACTCTTTAATATTAGCATATACACTAATATTAGTTTCTTTCTTATTCCGAGGTCATCCACCAGATCCAGTCTCAGGGGGTCACTACAGTCACTGGGATCAAATACATATCCAGCCCAGATGGTGAATCAGCACCTAGATATGATCTAGACAGTCCTGAATGTCAGCGGAGACCAGGAAAACTAGATGAGCCCCAGAGACGGCTCCCCAGTGAAGACCTTGTCTCCTACACAGCCACCGGGACAAGACCACAGGAAACAGATGAGTCCTCTGCACAATGTGCCTTTGCCGCAGCCTAAAATTTAAACAGCTGGTTTCGTCTGGCCAGAGGAGAACTGGCCCCCTGACTGAGCCTGGTTTCTCCCAAGGTTTTTTCTCCATTCTCTCACAGATGGGGTTTTTGTTCCTTGCTGCTGTCGCCTCTGGCTTGCTTAGTTGGGGACACTTAATATCCAGCGATATTGTCAACTTGATTGCACAGATACTATTTAAACTGAATTGAGCTGTGTTACGACCCGGCTCAAAGTCACAACATAAAGAGGTCACTTAGACAAAAATAGGTTTCAATACAGTTATAAATTTATTTCAAATTAATCAAATAATGTCTAGGGTCAAAGTATTAAAGAATAACCAATGAATCAAATCAAATAGCTGTTAGAAATTGGGTTTGTGGAGTTGTGGAAAACAAATGTGAACACAGAATATCAACCCACTCTTCAAACAAACAAACCAAAAATGAGAGAGAGTGATCACAGCTCCATGAGCCTCTTAAATAGGGTGCCACAGGTGCCAATAATTAACACTGGAATCCCGCCCATCCAGGAGGAACCTGCAACCTTAACCAAAATAAGAGAAAAATAGGCAGGGCTGTAACACCTCAATCAACAAAATGTTAAATAACCTAAAGTATTTAACACAATAAATTTAACAAATAATAAAATAAACAAATATGTCAAAACATTTACAAAAAAAAACAGGAGTATAGAATGTCATACACGAGACAGTGCATCGGCTAAAACATTCTCCTTTCCTTTGATGTGATGAATTTGTAAAGGAAAAGACTGCAAAAAGAGACTCCATCTCATCAACCGCTGGTTAGAGTTGCAACTTCGCTGCAAAAAAAACTAGTGGATTATGATCAGTCAACACTTCAATTGGGTTGCCACTACTCAAATAAACCTCAAAATGTTGAACTGCTAAAATCATTGCCAAGGCTTCCTTCTCAATTACAGAATAATTTCTTTGGTGGGAATTAAACTTTTTAGAAAAGAAGCAGACTGGGTGTTCAATACCTTGATCATCGTCCTGCAAAAGAACTGCCCCTGCCCCATTTTCACTTGCATCTACTGCCAGTTTGAAAGCATTTTTAAAATTTGGCGCTGCCAAGATAGGGGCATTAACCAACAGGGCCTTGGCATTATCAAATGCCTGCTGGCAACTGTCTGTCCACACAAAATCAATTTTTGGACTTAACAAGTCTGTAAGAGAACTCACTACACTAGCGAAATTGGGACAAAAGGCACGATAATAGCCGGTCATTCCCAAAAATCTCCTTAGCTTTACTTCACTGTCAACGTTACTTGGAACATGTAACTTTGCAACTAGAACTCCTTCTTCCTCTAAAGTGCCCCTCAAGTTCTTTAAGATAGACTCCTTAAGTTTTTTATCACTTTTAGTGAGCTCTATATTATAATGAGCAGCAACCAACAAAAGCTGCTCTTTAGTGCACTTCTCAAGTGCTTCCTCTGAAGGTTCTTTTAGAAATTCTTCCACATTGGAAGCCATTGCTAAAAACCTCTAAGTTTTCAAACAAGTAGCCACTTTAGGAGTTCACACGAATCAGAACAATATCCTTTAAATATACTCCACCAAAAAAAAGATTTACCTTATACACAACTCCATTTCCACAAAGTTACTTAATGGTAATTTAATCTACACCAACAAATCAGATTAACAAATCAGAATCAGTCCCCTTATCTTCTCTATGGAGAACGAATACAAAGGTTTAACAAAACCCTCTCCGCAAGTAGCATGCCAACAATATAATACTCTTACAAAAAGAGATTAATTCAAAAGTCACGCAATCACTCCTGAACTGCTGACAATATTCAACAAGGTAGCTACCACGAAACTGCATGTTAATTAGTATATTGACTCCCTACGTTTGTTATTGGTGTAAAATTACTTACCAATTTGAAGAAAGTGGGGATGAAAAAAAAATGCTCTCTCAAAAGCAAACAAACAAAATAAATTTCACAAGTTCCCAACACTAACCATTGATTCAAAGTACCACACCAATTGGCATGGATACTAGAGAACCACTCCGGTAAAACACTACACAAACAAAAAAAAACGAACCTCTCTAATCTTCAAAGGCTTACCAGGCTCGGGGCCACTTTAAACGCTGAACTTCATGTCACCTGGTAAAAACCAGGCCCTGAATAGCGCACCCCCAACAGAGATTAAATCTCCACCCGGGATACCTTCAAAAATAACAAACTAACAAAACAAACTAACAAAACAAACAGTGCTCCGTTGGAAGGATTGACTAGCAACCCAGCTGGACCACTCTACCTAACCGGAGTCCTCTATTAATCCAATAACTATGAACCTTTTCCATGCTCCACTCTCAAAAAACTTGAAAAACAAGTCACAAAACCCCAACTTCAAACAAGAATTTGATCCCGGACGAGGCTCCAATTTATGTTACGACCCGGCTCAAAGTCACAACATAAAGAGGTCACTTAGACAAAAATAGGTTTCAATACAGTTGTAAATTTATTTCAAATTAATCAAATAATGTCTAGGGTCAAAGTATTAAAGAATAACCAATGAATCAAATCAAATAGCTGTTAGAAATTGGGTTTGTGGAGTTGTGGAAAACAAATGTGAACACAGAATATCAACCCACTCTTCAAACAAACAAACCAAAATGAGAGAGAGTGATCACAGCTCCATGAGCCTCTTAAATAGGGTGCCACAGGTGCCAATAATTAACACTGGAATCCCGCCCATCCAGGAGGAACCTGCAACCTTAACCAAAATAAGAGAAAAATAGGCAGGGCTGTAACAAGCTGGATGATGTCATCACCGAATTCAATGATGAACTGCCTTTAACTTAAAATTACATATTTACTATTGTCATTTTGCATTATTGACACACTATATTCCTATTTAATACTGTAAAGTGCTTTGACACAATCTGTATTGTTTGAAAGCATTATATAAATAAAGGTGACTTGACATGACTTGACTTTAACATGTTGAGTGAAGGAAGAGAATAAATTAACATTTTCTAGGCCTATATCCACAGCTATTTAATTACAAGACTGGATTATTTCAAGTTTTATTTAGTTTATTTATTTATTAATTGTATTTAATTATTAATTCATTTATTTAGTTGCACACTTATTTTGTAAAGTTGTTTACTGAATTATACATTTTTTTATGATTATTATCATGGATCTGGTCCTACAGAAGCAAGAATAGTCTGTTTGTTTGTTTATATCCATGCACATTTATTTATATAATTATTAATGTATGAATATAGGGATAGTTATTTATTCATTTATTTATTAAAGGGTTGTCCTCCAAAACCAAGAACAGTCTATTTCAGAAATGTCTGATTCATAATTTACATTTAGTCATTTATCAGACGCTTTTTTCCAAAGTGATTTACAAATGAGGACAATGGAAGCAATCAAAATCAACGAGAGCAATGATATGCGAGTACTATAACAAGTCTCAGTTAACTTAACACAGTACGTAGCAAGTTTTTTTTATATTATATATAAAAAGAAAACAGATAGAATAAAAAAAAGAACAGAGCAAGCTAGAGGCCTTGTTTTCTTTTGTTAATTATATAATAAATAAAAAGAAAACAAATAGATAGAATACAAAAACATTAGAGAAGATAGTGGGTTTTTAAATAAATAATAAAAAGCTATTTTATATTTAATAGTTATATTTTATCATAATAAATAGAGAACTGATAATTTCACTGATAAAGGTGATAATTTTAAAGCAGAAATGTTACAAATAAATCACATTGGTATCTGATTCTCAGATTCTTTCAAGCTATAGGCCTATATATTAAGGAATTTAAGTTGTCATGAAACTAAATGTTTGTCACATTATGAAAAATATTAATTTTTAGTGTTTACCCACCATGTGCCTTCTACTTTTATATCACCCGATTGAGGATTCTTTAGCTCTATGATAACGATTCACATGATAACTGTTCCCCTGCCAGCTCACTGGAATGAATGAAAATGTATCCCTTCTGATCCAAGGCTGATCTCATCCTTCTGAAGACATTTCTCGCCCACAGACCCCCGACTCAAGAAGGAATACAGAGAGTTCATGCAGTACTTCATCTAAGCTCTATTTATGCCCTGCACTGAATAAAGCTTCTGTTTGGTTGATCCATTTCCATGTTGAACTTTATGTCTTATTTACTAAGTGACTTCTGGTAACCAGTTCTGACAATGATCAGACAAGAGTCAGAAGCATGACTCTTTTTTTTTTTTTTCATGAAATTACATGTAAAACTTCCTGAAATGCAAAGATCTGGAAAAATAAAAACATTTTTTTTTTCGGTATCACTTCTGTTTTATGATGTATTACCCAATGACTACTGAACAGATATTTCTTGTTCTAATGTGATGATTCATGCTGATTAAACATGTTTGCTGAAAGCATCTTACTGCCAGCTGCCCCTCTGTACTGCTTCAGGCCAGTTAATGCAGTACAGGATACAGTGCTGTTTCGGAGAATGAATGATTTCTCTGGTAAAGCAAAGCACATTCTACATGACATCACAGTCTGGGTGGAAGAGAGGGAGTGGAGGACGGGTTAAAGGTTGGTGTCTTGTGTTGGGCCCCAAGTTACTGTCAGGTCTGATCAGTCTCCTCCACTTTTACTGGTTATAAAAAAATTGAACCCAACCTGGAGGCCATGGATGGGGCCCCTCTACTCTTCTTCATTTAAAACATTATTTCTGGACAGACAGAGGCAGTTTGCTCCCTCAAACCACGCTGAATGCAGTCTTATTATACAGTCTTAATGAGGAAAAAATACTGAGTGAACCGTTAAAGTGACAAATTCTGAAATATGAAAAATGAAAAGAAAAACATTGTTTTATTTGGATTTAAGGTGAAGTTATATTCCATTAAAAAAAAATTCCCCCTCATCCAAATATTTTAAAAACATAAAAAATAAAAGTATGGAAGTCATGCAGACGTCACATGAACAAACAGAATAAAAGCCCTATTATGCTGATTAAATATGCTTCAGTATCATAGAGTTTCAATGGGTTGAATTCAAATTTAAAGGGAAAACAAGGACATTTTGGACATCTTGGCGATAGCAACCAGCATTGATTACAGACAAAGTCTGTTGGGATAAATTATTAATCTTGGCACTCACAGAAAATGGCTGAAAAAAATAGGTTGTGAATTATTGAAGGCACATGAAGAATTAATTAGAAGTCAGATGAATAAATAACAAGATTTTCTTAAACTCTTGCCTTTAATTCACAAAGCCCTCGACAGAAATAGAAATATCCAGTATAGGTGATTTCTCAGGCAAGAGCAGGGAGCAGGGTGACTTAGAGTTCTGGAATGTAGAACTCATTATCGAAATTCAGCAAACCCTCATTGTTTGGCCACAGGATCAGCTTTTCTTAAGCAAATCATTCAGTGAGGGCCATGGATTTATTACACAAATCATTAAAACTCTGAATTCCTCTCTTCAGATATCACTAAACTTCCTTGGGATTAGAGACCTCTCAAGATTCCAGTTTGTGGTAAATATCACAGCCAGTGACTTAACTGGTATAGAAAAGCGAGGGCATTATAATCACACCTTAAACTGGACACATGCCAGACAACATTTCTATTTCTTCTGAGTTCAAAAAAGCTGAGCCTTGTTCATGAACACTGGAAAACCATTCTAATAATGTCCTACATTCAATTTTGTGCAAAACAATGTACATTATACTTGGTTTGCAAACTTCTTACTCAGGTATTTGTTCTGCTTCTGTTTCTTTAATTAATAAGGTCCATTGACAGACATGTCTATATTCATCATGGTAATGTTTCAAGTTCAAGTTCCCACTGGGCACATCATTTATAAAAATGATCTTTGTGATTATTATTGACTGACTATGAGGTATTAAGGATGTCTTAAGAACTGCAGTAATTTCAGGCCATGACCCTCAAGGGCACCAGTCATTTAAAATGAGGGCTATTATGGAAGAACAAAGTACATTCGACAAATTTCGAACAATCTTAATGATTCAATGAATGAATTAGCCATTTGAACGAATCAAACAAATGAATAAATGACTCGATGACTTAATCATTAATACATTTACCACCACCTACTGGCAGTTTTAATTTATTATTTATTTAATATTTTCATAGAAATAATAATAAAATTAAGAAAATAAATTATTAAAGTTATAGTTCACCCAACCAAAAATGACAATTCTGTCATCATTTACTCACATGGTTCTGGTTCAAAATATTTCTTGCTGAACCTACTTTTTGTAATTTCTGTTTAATGCTTTACACAACAATGACTTTAAATTATCTTTTGTGGGTAATTTCTCCAAATTTGATGTGCGATTTAATTGATTAATTAATCACTACATAATGTAATTAATTAGATTAAAAATATATCGCTTACCAGCGACCAATTTACTGCTGGGAATCATGGGAATGTTGATGAGGTCTAGTGACAGCTCATTTATTCACTGCACATGGAAATTTAAAAACATGATAAATCGACAGTAACATCACACATTTAAATCAAGGCTGAAAAATGCTAATCAATGCACTGATTTGCAAACATGCAGTCGTGTGAAATGGGTCTGACATTTTCATGTTCAGGGTTTGACTCACCAACGTCTCAGCTGCAGTTTAACTCTGTTCTAAGTAAAAGCTTCATGAGCATCACATAAGAAATTCCCTGTGAAAATTAAAACTTTCTCTGTCTCTTCGAAACTTCATCTGACTTAAGTTGATGAACTGAAGAGACCTGCAGCGAACCAAGTAGTTTAGAATTTGAAACCACAAATTAAAGTCTGCACTGGTTTCATAACATGTTACTACTTAGCCCGTGATATAATGTATAAAAAGCCTACAGTGGGTCCAAAAGTCTGAGACAATATTAAAATCACACTGGTGGGAAGAAAACAAGCTTTACATAAAAGGAAATATCTGCATGACTTTTAGGTCAATGATACAATGTAACATTTGATATTTACTATGTCTATCTCCTTTGTACAGACAGTCAGATGCTTCTGCTTCCATTAAAACACAAGATCATTCTCAAATCATGCTGGAGAATGTAATCATGAGGATTCACAAACACTTGTGGAGTTCATGTCCTCTTACCTTTAAAATCCTCCAAATCAGCAGATGGTCAAATGTGTGTCTTGTTTAAAGGGGGTTGAAACTTAATACATGTAATTTTGAGTGATCTCAATTCCTATCAGCACATCTTGATATGTGGCTTCTTAAATTCCATGTATTACAAGTACATCATATTTTACTTGGTCCCTGCAAAAGATCAGATCGAGACATTTAACCTGAGGCCAATCCATTAAGAAGAACTCTCCTGGAGCTTTATATTACACATGTGTGTATAAGAGAGTTATGACCCAAGATTATCCCACATACTATAAATCATCCAAATACTACAGCTGAAAATGAAAGACAAAGGTATAATTGAAACATGCGACCAGGAATCAGTTGCAGTGTAGTGACAGAAATAATGTAGGCTACTATAATAATCAAACTTGCAAATAAATATTATTAATATAAACTTGTGAGTTTTACAGTTTTAAAAATTATTTCCGAGATCTGCAGTGCTAAGATGAAGCAGCTCACAATGCCAGTGCTGGGAAGTGTGATTGCCTCATGGCTCATAAGGATGATGAGGTCAGTCCACTATCAGCATTGCAGACAGAAAATAAGAGCTCAAATCTCATTCAGCAAGTAATATGGGATGCCCATGCAGAGAAGGAGCAGCCAAGAGGAAAAGGACCCTCATAGGAAATTAGAAACTAATAACTAAAAAAAAAACGTCCTTCGTTATTTCTTCTCTTAGTAGGCTCCTGTGTGTGTGTGTGTTTATAACAAATCATCTGACAAGCACAAGAAAAAGGATTATGTTTATGTTAGATGTAAATTGCAGATACTTTGAGAATTGTGGCATTGTGTAGATAATCAGTGAAAATGGTAGACCCTCACACACACCAAAAAGGTTTGCATCAAAAGTACTAAAAAGAGAAGCATGTTATATGATTATGTAAAAAGCAAAATACATACAACTAACAGAAGACCTCAGAAGTGTCATATGCATTCAAATGAAGTGATTTAAGGAAACAAAGTGATGCTTTGAAAGCTTTGGAGAGCCATAGTGTTTACAGTTATCAGGGAAATACAAATAGCTTACTTTCACACCATCTTAACGCTGAAAATTTAACAGGAGAAAAATAGCTGTTTTGGGCTGTATAAGCAGCCAAATAAACATTTAAAGATTTTATACATTGATTTGTAGGGTGCAAATCAATTCAACCTTTTAATTAATCATAAATATCTTTACACATTTAATTAATGTAACACACATTACAAATTAATGTAGATTTTGGATATTAAATGCTGATTTAAATTTTGAAAGTCATGGGTAATACAATGACTAATTAACAATTTATTAACAATACTTTTATGTGAGACTCTATTCTCTCTAAATAACATCAGTATCACAATTTTGGAGAAAAAAAAAAATCTTGGAACCCATGAAGTTAAAAAAAGCAATGCATTTGTGAATTATTTTAAAAGCATGAAACAGACAATATTAATTGCAAAAATGACCATGTTATTTTCCTCCGCCCTAGTTAATGTATACTACTTCTATACGCTGATTTAAATGCAATATTGATATCTGTAGATCTGTGAAATGATTGAAGTACTGTATTTAGATTAAATTCAGAACAATGTTTTTCTATCCAAATACAGCTCATGGCATAGAACAGAAGTGTTATATACAGTATTCTTAACATTACTCTCTTTGAAAGCTGATAGGCAATATGCTATAATTTAAGGGGTCATATATGATGCTTTTTTAAAGATCATTATTTTATGTATTTGCTGTAACAAGTATGTTGACATGCTTTAACGTAAAGAAAAACACATTATCTTTCAAATACTGTATATTATTGTATGTCCTCTAAGTCTCTCTCAAACACATTGTTTCTACAAAAGTCCCTCCCTCCGACAAGCACAGTCTGCTCTGATTGGCCAACTGACCCAGTGCATTGTGATTGGCTGAACACTGCAAGCGGCAACCTCCCATTTCTCGTGAAGCCTTAAACTGTAGTTCGTCAACTAGCCGCTTGAGGCTGGTTGCAAAAAGGAGTCAATCCCATTGGCTCCTCATGTTAAAATGCACACATTTACAGCAAAAAAAAAAAAAA
>NW_020524692.1:0-30700 GCF_003368295.1 Carassius auratus
GCACACTCATACAGTTACACATTTTAATGCATGAGATGACCAATGGTTAACTTCTTTTATTCAGCTCCAAAAATACATATTTGGATGTTCTGGCAAAGTATTTTTTTTTTAAAACCCTGTTACCTCCTGGATTTAGATTTATTCAACTGCCTTGACTAAATTAATGATGTGCACAATTTTAACAGCTACATGTGAGAGTTATTTATTCCTTGTTTTGACAGTGACAGCAAGATATAAGATCCATTTTTAAGATCTTAAGAGTGAGAGAGAAAATGAGTGTAAGGTCATAGTTACTGTGCGGAGCTATTTTTTATGTCAACAAAGTTGCTGAATATGTAACATTAATGGACCTACAGATAAGGGGGTGTTTCAGCAGACTGTGTGAGTATTGCTTAGCTCAGATGGACATGACTGGGGTACGGAGCTGTATTCCCTGCAGAAAAGAGAGCAATGTCAGACTGGACACATGAACCGGCCTGAAACTGAGGCCTGTGTGAATTTAGATGGTAAGAAATTCTGATGTAAGCCCTGAATCATCTCATATGGCTCCCATTCGAGGAAGTGTTATGTGAGGAAGATGGCAAACTTTATAAGAAAAGAAAAAACAGAATCTGCACACATTCACAATTATATGATTATTTAATTTAAGAGATTTATTTATTTTGTTTTATTACATTTATTTATTTTGCCTTATTCCATGTTTGGAATATTTTATTCTGATTGTTCAGTTATGGCATCAAGCAGTTGAACTTAATGTTTCGTACCTTCCATAGCAATGCTGCATATCAACTTATACAATACTTTCATGTTTCCCATAATCACATCGCAGACTCACACTCTCTTATTTCATTCAAAATGGAGTTCAATTTTGCCTATAGTCATTGTTTGTAATGAAACTAACCTCAGAGATCTTCAAGGTATAGTTCACCTAAAAATGAACATTTTGCTGACAATTTGCTCACCTACAGGCCATCCTGGATGTAAATTTGTCGGAATGGATTTGGAGAAATTAAGCATTTACATCACTCCATCACAAGTGAATGGGAACCATCAGAATGAGAGTTCAAAACAGCTGGTAAAAACATCACAGTAATCTACAGGACTCCACTTTAACAATGAACATCTTTTGTGGTTCAAAGCTGTGTGTTTGGAAATCAGTCAATAAAGTGGGATTAACCATCACTTCTGGCCAAAATTTGAGTCCATAATCCATAATAACAGTGAAAAAAGCCCCCTGTTGTTTTCTCACATCAAAAGTCTGCTGACATATTTTGTTTAGCAAGTGTTTTGGACTGTTTTCACTTGTAAACTTGATCTGTGCATATTTATCCTCCTAAATCAGACGAGGCGACTTTTAATGAGTCCAAGAACCACATCTATGGTGCTGCATCAAATCATCATAAACAAAATTTAATTCCCCAATCACCAGGGGAGCTCGGGACTCTCACGAAGATGCATTTGCTATTAAAAAGTACAAAGCAAAATGATCAGTGCCTGTCAATACTTTACCTGCCCTATAGTGTTAGATTTTAAGGCACCCTTACTGGTGTTCTTGTTCAAGGCTATAGAATCCACAGTTTCCTGTTTTTTCTTTTAAACTTCTTTCTTAAGATGCTTTTCCCGACTTACCTCTTCAAGTGAGAAAACTTTCTTCGTCAAACACACAAAGAAGCCTGTATTGTTCCTAAGGTTTATTCATTCATTTTGCAATGTTATCAAGCTGGCTAAATGACTGAATTATAAAATGAATTATTCATGCACTCTACCTGGAGAAGAGAGAAAGAAAGAGAGAAAACATGATAATGAAAAAGAGAAAAAAAACATGATAATGAGAAAGAGAGAAAACATGATAATGAGAAAAAGAGAAAACATAATAATGCAGCATCTTTGTCCAAACCAGGCTGTATTGAACTAATGAAAGAAAAATCAGTCGTTGCAGCTCACCCAGGTGTTCTCATTTATTGTAGAGATTTCATATTATGAGCTGCTGATAGTTTTCATTTGGTTGTAAAGTGCCTCTGTGCTCAAAGGTCACGTTGTGCTAGTCAAGTGATTTAACGTCTTCAGGAACCCCAGTGAACTTCTCATGTAAACACTTGTACCAACAGTCCTAAAAATGAACAAGGTTCGACATGTATTCTCTTAATTACACTGAAATTAAAAATTCTGTCACATTTAACTAACCCCAACTTTAACTAATTTCACAGCGGAAATTGAGTTTTCTGAACTGAATATAGGTTACTAAGATACTCTACCAATCAAATGTTTTTAATATAATTTTTGAAAGAAGTCTCTAATGCTCACCACAGCTTCATTTATTTGACCAAAAACACAGTAAAACAGTCTTATTGTGAAATACTTATTATAATTTAAAATAAATGTTAGATTATGAATTTCAGTGTTGCATCAAAATAAAATAAAAAGGTTCCGATTTGGTGCTCAAAAAATATTTCTTATTATCATCAATATTGATATCAGTTGTTCTGCTTAATATTTTTGTGGACACGGTGATACTGTTTTAGGATAGCAAAGTTTATTTGAAACAGACGTTTTGTTTGTAACATTATAAATGCCTTATTTTAATCAATTTAATATATCCTTGCCTTCCAAGAAAAAATAAATCAAGATTAAGATGGCAAAAGTTATTTTACCCAAACTTTTGGGACCAAAAGATTGTATTACCATGCAGCCTTTTCATTCTTCCTGCATCTTTATGGCACTGACGGAAGAGCAAATAAGTGAAGTTGTGCCATCATGTCTCCTCAGGGAGCAGGTTCTGGGTGGGGGTCTAACTTGTGGCTGAGGCCCAGAGCATGCAGACTCATCCGTGAGATTAATGAGCCTGGCCGAGCAAAGGCCCATCACATTAGCATAGAGATATAAAATGTGACTCTGTCATGATGGGAGGCACACTGGTGACTGCTCTGAGGAAAGATCACCCAGGATACAATGCAGAATCATCTCTGCTCACGGTTCTTTCTGATCTCAGCACTGGGAGCTGCTGACTAATTGCATTGTGAGACATTGACTAGAACAGTAAACAAGGCTGATGAGCTTGTGCACGCAAGGTATTTTAAGAGTCATGGTGGCTGCATGAGGGAAACTAATCTGTCAAGAGATTCTGTATGGAAAAATATCTTTTGTTTCCACAGTAAACAGTAAGAAAACTAAACAACAGAGACAGAAGGAAAACCTTTTCCATTGCTATCTCATGCACCATAGCCTGATTAAACGGATGGTAAGTACCAGCTGGTTTCCAATTACTAACAAATCATTTATTTTCTTAAAGAGACAGTTCACCCGTATATGAAAATTCTCACATTATTTACTCACCCTCATTTTGAAATACTGTCTGATATTTTGTTTCTTTTTCTTGAAAAATAATCTGGCAACTCTCTGGTTATAACGCGGGAAAAACACAACAACAAAAGAAAAAACCGAACGGATGATGGATGCTACGATAGAGAGTGAAGGCACACCTGCCAAAGAACCAAAACCCATGTGTAAATACCAGGATAAATGGGACAGCGAATTTACTTTTTTAAAGAATGCAAAGTCTGCAACAAATTTGTACAACAACTCACTAAAAGAGTAAAAGAAAATTTATGTGAAATAAAAAGAAAAACTGTAAAAGAAAAACAATATGAAATGAAAAAGAATGTGTGGAATGAAAATAAATGTAAATGTAACGACGAGCAAATGTTAAATTAACAGAAAATATGAAAATAAGCCTTGTAAGGGATACTGGAGCTTTGGTTGGGTGGTGGGACTGCTTGCGGTGGGCGCCGGAAAATTTCCCTTATTTTCAAATTCAAAACTTGACAGGTATGTTTGGCGTACAGATGACAAAGTTGCTTAAACTTTCTCCGTTTA
The DNA here is from genome assembly GCF_003368295.1 of Carassius auratus. Taxonomy (NCBI): domain Eukaryota; kingdom Metazoa; phylum Chordata; class Actinopteri; order Cypriniformes; family Cyprinidae; genus Carassius; species Carassius auratus. The sequence goes on from NW_020524692.1 coordinate 3,874, forward strand.
CATGGATATGCAAACTGACTAAAAACACTGTATTATGGCATGCCAGACCAGTATTGTCCATGATACTTTGTAAAGAAACACTATGCATCTGAGTACATACATATAGACTCAACATGTACAGTATAATGCAAGTATATGTCACAGTTTTCAAAAATTCATCCCACTTCTGAATGGAGTTAGGAGCAAATGAATTTCACAAAAAGAAATATCAGTCAGCCTTCGCTTAGTTCGTGACCTATCTTGATCTGAGATGGTCTTCAGGAACATAGGAAGGGGCAGAGATGGAGCATCTTCATGCCCAGGAATTAACTAGGAACTAATTGTTTCTCAATTTCAGTCAATCCTAGCATGTGAAATATAATAGACATAAAACACAGCGAGAGGGAAATCAAAACTGCGTCTCAACAAGCCAACAGATTAAAGAGTCTGTCATGCAAATCATGCATTAATGATGAGTGAGAGAGAATGAAAGAAAGATGATTTAGTGTTTTTCTAATCGCACACAAACAAGACAAAGAAAGGCAATGAGACTTTGTTTAAACTAATTTAGAAATCTAAAGAGAACAATACATTATAAAAAACACTTATTATCAGCAAACAAATTTATCTTAATCAGATTTCATCTCCTTTTGAATTTAGTTTAGGCAAAAAAAAAATATAGATGTATTGAAAAAAAAAGTGTTTTGGACCCAGATTTTCTGTATAGAAGTATCTGAACACTTAAGCCACTCAAAAATGTATTAAATTCATGACAAATATCAAGTCATCTCTTAAATATAAACATTTAAACAGTGGACTTGTTTTCATGTTGAACTACATGAAATGTCCCAGATTTAATATAGTGTTTCTTTGTTTATAGTAAAAGAAAAGAAGGTATAGTTCACCTGAAAACGAAAATTTAATGCGTATCTGCTTACCCCTATGGCATTCAAGATGTAGAAGAAGAAGAAGAAGCCTCCCCATGCCTGCTTGAGAATGGCTCAGGAGGAATCACTTAGGAGAGTTTGAACAGTTTGCACATTGCATGAATCAGAAGTAAAAAAAAATATATATATATAAATACTGTTCAGTTTCTTGCACACACTGATTGTTTAGTGTCTGTACACATCATTGTATTGTCACAAGCCACATGGTTTAATTAGGTTTTGTTTGTGTATGTTTTTTTATTATTATTATTGTATATTTTAGCAGTGATTCCTATCCACTTACATTATGAAACTGCAACGGTTTCAGTTAAAAATCTCAGTTTTTGTTTTACTGAAGAAACAGTCACCTACATCTTGGATGCCCTGGGGGTAAACAGATAAACATTTTCATTTTTGGTTGAACTATCCCTTTAACTAAATAAAAGGTGTATGAAGTGTGACTTAAAATAGTTTTTGGGATAACTTTATGTTTTTATAAGATATGCATACTTTGATATTGTGAATATGAGTAGATATATATATATATATATATATATATATATATATTATGGCATATACCCCTGATTACAAATGAGATCACAGAAACCAGACCAGCATTGAAATTTCAGCAATTTTCTTTTTTTTTTTTTTAAAGCAAGGTACGTTGACAGATATACACACTCTATTTGCATTATTCTGTTCTCTTTGAAATGCACCAGTATTTCACCTCCCTAAATGTCTCTGGTCGCTGCAGCCTTTCTAAAAGGACAGACAGCTAATACGCCTGCCCAGATTCAGGGCATAAATCCACACAGACTCCAAACAGATATTCACTTGATAGTGAGTCATCAAATTAACAAAGTTAGAGACCATTAATGTTTTCCTTAAATATATATAACAAAATATGTATAATGGCCCTGGAAGAAAGCAGCCCACAGGAAAAAAAATTATAATAGTCTTAAAAGAGAAACTCTCTAATAAAGAAGCAAGAGAGTGATAAAAGTGAATTTAAATGCAGCCTTATTTTCTCATGACTGTGTTTCTCAGGTCTGCATCTCAAGTTAGGCTGGGAATTGAGAAATATTACACAACATCCACATTGCAATTTGATTCAGGCTTGATCTCGATTCATATTGATAAATAGGCAATCAGATCAGTGGTGGTTCTAGACCACAGTAACTGGGGGGTGGGCACTTTTACTTTTAAAATTAATCTTAACCTACTTTTAGTATTATTCATGTTGTCATTTTCATCACGTAATGTAAAACAATTGTGAATAAAAAAAGAATGCAATGATGTTGAAATTTCAAATGTAAATGTTTTATTCAGAATACAACATAGATGACATATCAAATGTTTAAACTGAGAAAATGTATCATTTTAAGGGAAAATAAGTTGATTTTAAATTTAATGGCATCAACACATCTCAAAAAAGTTGGGACAAGGCTATGTTTACCACTGTGTGGCATCTCCTCTTCTTTTTATAACAGTCTGCAAACGTCTGGAGACTGAGGAGACACGTTGCTCAAGTTTAGGAATAGGAATGTTGTCCCATTCTTGTCTAATACAGGCTTCTAGTTGCTCAACTGTTTTAGGTATTCTTTGTCACATCTTCCTCTTTATGATGCGCCAAATGTTTTCTATGGGTGAAAGATCTTGACTGCAGGCTGGCCATTTCAGTACCCCGGATCCTTCTTCTACGCAGCCATGATGTTGTAATTGATGCAGCATGTGGTCTGGCATTGTCATGTTGGAAAATGCAAGGTCTACCGTGAAAGAGACGACGTCTGGATGGGAGCATATGTTGTTCTAGAACTTGGATATACCTTTACGCATTAATGGTGCCTTTCCAGATGTGTAAGCTGCCCATGCAAAACGCACTCATGTAACCCCATACCATCAGAGATGCAGGCTTCTGAACTGAGCGCTGATAACAACTTGGGTTGTCCTTGTCCTCTTTAGTCCGAATGACATGGCTTCCCAGTTTTCCAAAAATAACTTTTTTGAAGAACAACAGAAAAACAGTTTTCCACTTTGGCACAGTCCATTTTAAATGAGCCTTGGCCCAGAGAAAACACCTGCGCTTCTGGATCATGTTTAGATATGGCTTATTTTTTTACCTATAGAGTTTTGGCCGGCAACAGTGAATGGCATGGTGGATTGTGTTCACCGAAAATGTTTTCTGGAAGTATTCCTGAGCCCATGTTGTGATTTCCTTTACAGTAGCATTCCTATATGTGATGCAGTGCCGTCTAAGGGCCGAAGATTACGGGCATCCAGTATGATTTTCCGGCCTTGACCCTTACGAACAGAGATTGTTCCAGATTCTCTGAATCTTTGGATGATATTATGCACTGTAGATGATGATAACTTCAAACTCTTTGCAATTTTTCTCTAAGAAACTTCTTTCTGATATTGCTCCACTATTTTCCGCTGCAGCATTAGGGGAATTGGTGATCCTCTGCCCATCTTGACTTCTGAGAGACACTGCCACTCTGAAAGGCTCTTTTTATACCCAATCATGTTGCCAATTGACCTAATAATTTGCAAATTGGTCCTCCCGCTGTTCCTTATATGTACATTTAACTTTTCCGGCCTGTTATTGCTACCTGTCCCAACTTTTTAGGAATGTGTAGCTCTCATGAAATCCAAAATGAGCCAATATTTGGCATTTTTGGCACTTTCAACATTTGATATGTTGTCTATATTCTATTGTGAATAAAATATAAGTTTATTAAATTTGTAAATTATTCCATTCCTTTTTTACTCACAATTTGTACAGTGTCCAAACTTTTTTGGAATCGGGTTTGTACATGTACATCTGCATACATTTACATCTAACAACCGGCTAGAGGTACATTATCCCGCTTATTACACGGCTACTTGCCACATAAGTAAATAATTAGACACAAAATATTGATTTGAGTTTAAATATTTGAGTGCAAGCTCAAACTAGACATACATTTAAGGGAAATGGTGCAGTCAATCAACTTATTACACAACATTTCACCACATAAATAATTAAGGCAATAAAATATTTAAGACGGAAATGTTTTAAAATCTTACCAGTTTGTTAGTTATCTTATAATCTATTACAGCGTACAAAACAATCGTAGCAAAATGGCAGCAGCTGCTTTTGTATGAAACGAGAGTGAGTCCACGATACCAGGATGACATAATTAAATAATTGTACAACATTTTGAATCAAGTTTTAATATTTTATTAGTTAAACAAACGCAAAGCTTCCACCAAGAAAAAAAATTGTTCAAGCAAGAGTACAACTGCCGTTACCCGGATGAGCCTGTGTTATTTGCTTTTACCGGCTGTTATCGAGGGATTACACAACGCAGAATGCCACGACTGACCAATCAGAATCAAGTATTACACAGAGCCATGTAATAATACCATTTAACGTATTTTTATTACATTAGGTATGTATTTGGCACACACTTAACTAAAGCAATTAATTTAGCACATATACATACATTTTATATATATATATATATATATATATATATATATATATATATATATGAAGAGTTCAGATGCAAAAGCCTCTAAGTGCCATCTGAAATTTTCACCTAAAATTAGGATTTTTATCAAGCTCCTATGCTTAGGTTGAGTCATTTTACTTTAATGGCAATGTGCAGGTCCTTTTCCAGGCTATTAAAGTGAAATAACTGAACATAAATATAGGAGCCTGAAAAAAATCCTAATTTTAGATTAAAATTTAAAATGGCATTTAGAGGCTTTTGCATCTGAACTATTCGTATATATATATATATATATATATATATATATATATATATATATATATATATATATATATATATATATATATATATATATATGACTTTATAAAGTAATAAGAATGCCTAATGTTTTGAGGCACATATGTCAGTTATTAACCTTTAGTGGCAGTAGTAATGGAGAGAGGCAGCAATCAGGCGTAACATAAAATTAGTTTATTTGTATTTATTAATCTTTATAAAAAAAAACATTTCTGTTGTGACCATTTCTTGGGAATGTATCGTTTAGTTTAACATTTCAATTGCCTCACTAAACACTGATTTTACATTCTGGCAAGCGCTGTAAAATAGCATCTTAAATTAGCCTTGATAATTACAGAAGTTAGGTTCAAACGAGACTCTGGCCCCTTGACATTTTCTCTTCTTCAGCTCTTCCTGTGTTTGATATGCAGAGAAATGTTGGGGTGAGGAAAAGGCTGTCCATCTGTCCTGAGGTTTTGATCTTTCCCGACATGATAAGGCAGGAGCGTTTAAAAACCCACAGTTCTCCATCCTATTCCAAACATTCAGGATCCCTTCCTCTCAAAGGGGCACACAAGACAAACATGTTTTCTCTGGCACTGGGCCACGAGATTCTATAATTATCCTTCTTTAGCTGTTTCTCTCCTCTTCCAAACTGTTCCAGTCTCGCACTGTTCTCTCTGACAGCTCTGTACTTAATGCTACGGTGTTTAGGAGTTAATAAGAGGTTTGCTTGCACCTAATACAGAAAAGGGAAGACACAAAATAAACAGTATTTAGATAAACCCGAGAATAATAGCAATACATTGTGCACAGTTCAAACATTTCACTTGTCTGAGCCTGAACTCAATGGGGAATCCAAATGCAAACCAACATGTCGAAGGCTTCTAAAAATACCAGCAGGTTAGCGCACAAACTAAATTCCTCCAGAGTGAGGCCAGTCAAACAAAGGATATATATTAATTACATTACATCCATATTTCGGCTCTGATTTCTACAGGCAGCAATTAAGATGTGTAACTTAATTTAGAGCGTGCACTGACCCGTGAGATTGCCTATGCAAACCGCTTTGACAGAACTTCACCACAAACAAAATAAGCAGCAGGAGTTTAACATATCATTCTCTCTATGGTCGTCCCCAGGACTCTTCATGATTTCAGCTTCAAATTAATTTACAAGTCACTAGAAATAGGACTGTAAAGCAGGAAAATGATCTCTTGACAACTGAAATAAGTTGCTCTTTGTTCATTTTCGAAAAAGAAATATAACACGGTCACCAAATTACCACGCAGCTTTTTTAATTTTGGCCTTTAAGCCTGGAAATATTTGAGGTCAGAAATGTAATAAGGGTCAGAGCTCTTATAATAGTAGAGTGTCTCATTTGAGGATATTGAAGTCGTTGTTGTGGTCAATATCTAAAAAATCCATCGTCTCGCCACTCTCAATTAGTATGTGATGAGTGAGAGCGTCTCGGTTTGACCTTGTCACTGGGGCTTAAATGGTCACCGTAATAAGATGTCAATGGGAGGAAGTGAATTTAGCCTCCATGCTGAAACATTGTTAAAACATCCCAAAGATGATCACATTTCAAAGTCTGTTAATGCTATTGAAGATGGTCACACTTCATATGTACTGTTAAAACAAGAGAACAGAATGAAAATGCAAACATTCAACAAAAAAAATGCCTCTAAAGATGAAATCTAACACTTCAGTTTCTCCATGTGGACTTGGAAAACAAAAATCTTAGGTGAGACCTTTCTGAGTGACTTGCAATTACTTTTCTTTCCATCTTTGTTTCGTCTCTCTTCTCTTATTTCATCAGGGTAGAAAAGGAAAAGGATCTGAGAGTGCGGAATATTCTCAAATAATGAAGTTGGTTTACTCTCGGAGTCGCAATGAACCATGTCATCCATCTTTAGGACTGTCATCCTGATTCTATATTTGAATGGCTTCAAAGGGAACGGAGATGTGAACTGCCGGCTTGTGTTTCGTTAAGAGTGTCTGACTCGTTTAATAGTCGTGAGCTTCACAAGAGCAGCACACTGTTGTTTGCTCTCCTTATAAAGAGTTTTAGAGCTTGTTGTTTGAAAAGTTTTTGAATGAAACTTCAGTAATCACAAATAGAAAAGTGTTTATTTACTGTAATGCAGTGTATGAAAGGGCCACTTTTTGATCATGAGACAAAAATTATCATAAAGAGGCTTGATTTTCTCGGTTCACTATAAACTATTTAATATTGATGTTTAAATACAGGTTCTTTACTAGCATTGATAGTTCCATAAAGAACCTTTAACATTCGTGCAAAAAATGTCATTTTATTATCAGTTCTTCTATGAAATACGTAACATCTTTCGGAACATTTATTTTTAAGAGTGTACTGGCACTGATGGTTCCATGAAGAACTTAATATCCATATCCACAAAAGATTCTTTATAGTGGAAAAATGGTCGTTATATTATTATATGTTCTTTACACTAAGAAAATAATCATTCTTTTTAGAACTGCTCACTGAAAGGTTCTTTGGGGAACCCAAAATAGTTGAAAAAAGCACTTTAGCTTTATTTATATTTTATGTATCTATCAGTGTACAGAGCTCCACAATAACTTTTCATATCTTGAAAAATCCTTTATGTACGTTGCATTAAGGATTTTGCACAACAATACAAATGTAAAAAGCCATAAATTACACAGTTATGAATTCATATAGAAATTATAGAGGTGGATATGAGCAAAGGCTTAAATTGTTCAATTCGGATACCATAATGGTAAAGCCAAATTTAACATAATTGCACAAAAAAATCTGACAAAATGAGCAATTTGCTGGCAATTGTTGAGAAAAATGCTCCTAACCTATCAGCTTTTGCTGCAAACCAACAGCTTTTGGTATAAAGCAGTATTGATTTGTTTCTCATTTTCAGCCCATTTAAACTGATGTTTACCATTTTCCTTTGCCTTCACAATTCAAAGCTGTCTCCATTTCAACAGAACCCTGTCTAGCAATGTCAATCAGCTAAATAATGTTACTTCTCTGATGAATTGAAACTATAAGCAATCACAACATCTAAAAAGGTCAAATGGAATGAATAGATGTGTGGCCAGTGCTGATTCTTATAGACAGATTTGTTACAGTAAACCAAAGCACAGTGAATTACAGAATCTTTCCCACTGGCCCATGACAATCCTTACAATCGAGATTCGTTATATAGCATTAAAAGCAGAACAAAGTGATTGTATAGTTTTATGTTAACTGGCCACCTCCAATGGACAAGATTAGCTGTTTTTAGCATTGGTTGAGAGTGTGAGTGAACCAATAATAAAACTAGTCAATTTTAAAAATGGCTACTAAATTCTAAGCACTGTTAATGAGAGCTAGACTGATGTAAGCGGATATACTTCATCAGTAAAGCTCAGTTATATGTGTGTGTCATGTGCCAAGTAATTTTGTGGCATATAATCAAGAGATTAATCAGGAGGATTGAATGAGAATGACAGGAAAGAGAAAGAGCGATAGAAAGAAAGAAAAGAAGAGATGGTAACCTTTAAGCAAACCTTAGTCATCCATCAGTCAGTCCTCGGTTTGATACTTCTCTCCATGTCTCTGGTGGGATCTGGTTTGCATGTCAATGCACTGCGGAGGCGGCACCGTCTCCATACACAGCCTGAGAAGAGAAAAACATAGTTGTGACTGATGACTCCGGACTCTTCTGATTGCATTTTCTGATTGTTACCACATAAATCACACATTTACCAATGCAATGCTGATGCATTTTTACCCTCCAGTAAGTAAGAAAGTTCAGGGAGATTTGCCCAGTGTGGCAACACAGATTACATGTTAAACACAGTAAGTGTTGCGGCATTGTAATGTGATCATCTAAACGACAAGGCCCCGAATATATAAGGCAAACTCTGATTAGGGAGCATGCATTAGAATTCTTGGGAGAGCAAAATTTATGCAGTTACAAACATTTCCAGCCACAACCACAAACAAGCTCCACAGTATGGAAGACCAAAATATTTAAAGGAACAGTTCACACCAACATCATGTGCAAACCCGTATGCTGTTTTCTGTGAAACATAAATGGAGAATTTTTAAGGGTCTTCATGCTGATTTCTTTTCTTTTTTTTTTTACAACTGTGAGAAAAAAATAAGTGTGAGATATAAACTCAGAATTATTGAGAAATGTCTAAATTGTGAGATTTAAAATGCATAATTATCTTTTCATTTTTATTTATTTTTATCCTGTGGTGGAGAAAAAAAGCTTTCATAGCTATCAAGCTGCAAAAAGGAATCCAAAAACACTATTAAAACACAATAAAAGTAGTCTATGCAATGTGCATTAAATTCCAGTCTTCCAAAGCCTTGGGACAGATTTGAATGTGAAAATGACTGAAATTTATGCCATTACTGTAATCACTGAATCAATGAAGACTTAATCAATTAATAAATGAAGACATTTCTATCATTTGCTCACATTGTTCCAAAGCTGTATGCATTTCTTCCTTCTTTTCTTCTGCAGAACACAAAAGATAGATATTTTGATAACCAAACTATTTCTTTCTCACACAAACCTATTATATGGCTTCAAAAGAATGCATTTTTTTATGACTGGCTAATTCTACAATGCTTTTATAGAGATTTTTCTGTTAATGCTGCCCTTGTATGAAAATCCCAAATGAAGATTCTTCAGAAATTCTAAATTTTGTATTTGATTGTAAAATTAACAGCATATGGATTTATTTCTCTTTTTTTTTGCCTGAACTATTCCTTTAAATAGAAGTATATTCATGTTAATGTTGATGTGAAATTACATTTTCTTTGCTCTTCTTTGACAGCTGTCACATGTTTCCATTCATTAATATGGCAAGTGCATGACAAGGTCATCATGTCACCGTAATAGACCCATTTGCATCAAAGTGTAGCCCTCAATTACTCTGTCAAGTGGTTAAAGCGAATGTGAAACCTCTCGTTTGAATGTGGCTAGGACATCACGTTCAGCCTCCTGTTTCGAGCACAGATGAGTTTGGTAAACCTCATAAAGCCAGCGGGGAGGAAAAGTAATTTCTGCAGAACTTTTTCTGCACAGGCCACAGCCGCTGGTTTTCGGAGGCTTGAGGGCTTAAATTTCACTCATCTTATCAGAATGTTCCTGTATATGGAGCCTAGCAGGGCATCTGCTCATTGCGAAATCCCGCCAGCAACGGTAGCTACCAACAATCGCTCTTATCTGGAAAGACCCACCCAAGGTACTGACAGAAGAAAACAACAATCATCACTGGACAAAAGTTGCATATTTTATGCACGTGTGCACGTGTGTGTCCATAATCCATAAAACAGCTGCATTGTGTTCTTCCTCTGTGGAATTTTAGGATCACAGTCTTATAAAGCTTCTCTGCCAGGCTGCCAAGCACTGCAGGCAGTCTGCACTTGCCGAAAATGTGCAACGCTAATGCAGCTGCTATAGAGCAGGAACCACAAGAGCAAGTTTGTTCGCCTCTGGCTAAATCAATAACTATCAATCTCTCCAAAAGCCAGGCATTTCCTTTAGTTTTACTGCCAGTGAAATGCGAGTCAGCTCCTACAGGCACTGAACACGAGGCCTTACAGGCTTTTGAGGGTGACGGTGTCATTTTTATACTTCGAATTATCAGCATCCGCAATGATTAACAAAAATTCTCATCACTCGCAGCTGTAATATTTGCGACGTGATTTATGTGAATATTATGAGCCAAAACTTATTTATGAAATTGAGTTGCGAGGCTTGGTGCGTATTGGATTTTTGTCCTTTCTTATTATCAACGTTTCAGTCTTGATTGATGACTTATGCTTTAATTATTTATTGAAATACTGTAAGTGGATGATAATTAGAGAATATCTGGGCTGAAGAAAGTGCTGATCTGAAAGGCAGAGCTGAAGGTTGATAAAGTTCATCCGGATAGCTCAGAATTTATCTGCAGTGTGCACTGAACTGCAAAATTTGATCAACTGCAAACAGTCTTCTGGCATACTAATTATACACTGACACATGTTATTCATGCTTCCACACACACATAAACATATATGCCTGTTCCTAATTTGTCAAAGCGACTGTTCATTTGCTAATTATTGTCATTCATGGAGCATTTATGGGTGGCATTTTATGACTATTTGACATTTTGAAAATAAACTTTTCCTTTTGCCCAATTCAAATTGCAAAGGTGGCAGAGAGGCACTTCTGAAGTGACATCAATGCGGCTCAGAGGTGGCATTTTATAATCATCTCTGAAGTATCGTGTGACACCAAAGACTGGGGTAATGGATGCTGAAAAATCAGCTTGCCTCACAGTAATAAGTTATTAAAGAATAAAATATTTTTTAATATATTAAAATATAAAAAAATACTTTACATTTTAACAAAAGTTCAGAAATGTACTGTTTATGCAAATATACGGCATTTTTAATCAAATAAATGTATGTGTGTATATATATATATATATATATATATATATATATATATATATATACACACACATACATTTATTTGATGACATATTTTGGTATATATATATACCAAATACGTTTAAATGGCAGTGCATTAGATGACGAGTGAATAATAAAACATAATAAAACACAATTCACAATGGAATGTTTTTATTTATGGGAACTGGGTAAATAAAGATGCATATCTAAATATTATTTTTGCATGTAAACAATGAAAACATCTTCACATTTAGCCCAAAACAGCTTTGCATCCAGTGTCCGTGATCTGTAATATTCCATAACTGCTTCATAACAGCTGAATGTTTGCAGCTGTTTACAGCAGCAGAGCTCAAGTGAGACTTATGCATTGATAGCTTGTCAAAAATATAATTTTAGTCTCCAGTCTAACTTGTTAGTTTTTCCCCCAACTGCATTTATGCTGTGGTGGGGCACAACAACACCTATCTGCACCTGTTTTATCCTTCCATTCAGTATGTCTGTTTTTTATGCTGATGAGCAGAAAAACTCACCAAAACAAATGATTTGCATTATAGCAGTGACAGCACCTGCTAGCTGCAGAAGCCAGCAGTGTGTGTGGCTCTTGGGTGCATTACAGTACTCTTGCAGGGCCTTTTCTAGAAATGAACTCTGAAAACATGCTGTCACAGAGAGAGGATGAGCGTTCAAAACCATCTGCCATCAGCTGCTTGGAGGTGGAACAAATTGCACAACCAGGTCCAGACACCACCGATTGTTTTTTTCCATATAGTATTATTATTTTTATTATTATTATAATTATAATTATTATTATTATTATTTTTTTTAGAAAATCTTTACAATTCTGTTAAAGGGATTTCAAATATTTAAATAAAATACAAAATATATTAAAAAAAAAACATTACTTTTGATAACTTATTTCACATTTCAGAATCTGCAAGTAACACTGAATATTATATTTTGAAGTAGAGGACTTTTTTTCGCTTACAGTAATTAATAATGTTATTTTGGTATCATTGAGATACTATTATAGCTTTTATTAATATTTAAAATAAGTTTTCTTTTCTATATTTTCCATTTTAATTTAAAGGTTGTGTATATTTGTAATTTTTTGTGTGTGTGTATATATATATATATATATATATATATATATATATATATATATATATATATATATATATATACAGGTGCATCTCACTAAATTAGAATGTCATGGGAAAGTTAATTTATTTCAGTAATTCAACTCAAATTGTGAAACTAGTGTTTTAAATTAATTCAATGCACACAGACTGAAGTAGTTTAATGCTGGGTACACACCAAAATATTTTTTACATGTTTTTCAAAATGTGAAAGACCATAAACATGAGAATAAAAAATCCTAGATTTAACCGTTTTGCTCCTGTAGTGTGTGTGGTGTGCACAAACAGATTTTCAACCAGAATTTCGACTGTGAACACAGGAAATCTCACAATATCTCATGAGACTTCAGAATAAGCAAGGTGGACGATATGCAGGAAGAAATTGCAATGATAGTGCTTGGAATGATTTTCACAGAAAATTCACAGGAAAAAAAATAAAAGGGTCTGGGTGAAGTCATGGAGATGGCGGGGACATGGTCTAAGTTACACAGTGAGCTAGACTCCGTGACTGGTTCCGTCTTCCATCATCACCCTTTCTGATTGGATATTGTTTCGTGTCATGTGATAATCTCCAGAGCGTGTGCGCGTTTGTCCTCATGGTTCCCCCCACACATCAGGATTTCTGATCGTAAATATTAAACATGTTGAATATTTACGATTCGCGATCGGGGCGGCTCTGATGTTCTTCCAATGAGGTTCAGACACTCTTAACACTTCACACCAAGGGAAAAACTGATAAAATAATCTGTAGAACCATCACGATAATCGGGACATAGCTGGGATTGTCGGAAGTGGGGAAATCGGCCCAAAATCAGCCCGATTATCTTTTGGTGTGTACCCAGCATACGTCTTTGTTTCTTTTAATTGTGATGATTTTGGCTCACATTTAACAAAAACCCACCAATCTCCACAAATTACAATACTACAAAAATAAAAATAAAAATAAAAATGAAGTGAAAAAAATCCTTTTGTTTTAATTACTGCCTCAATTCAGCATGGCATAGAGTTGATCAGTTTGTGGCACTGCTGAGGTGGTATGGACACCCAGGTTTCTTTGACATTGGCCTTCAGCTCATCTTTTTTTGGTCTCTTGTTTCTCATTTTCCTCTCGACAATACCCCATAAATTCTCTTTAGGGTTCAGGTCTGGTGAGTTTGCTGGCCAGTCAACTACAACAACACCATGGTCATTTAACCAACATTGCACCCCAAATCATCACAGACTGTGGAAACTTAACACTGGACTTCAAGCAACTTGGGCTATGAGCTTCTCCACCCTTCCTCCAGACTACAGGACCTTGAATTCCAAATGAAATACAAAATTTGCTTTCATCTGAAAAGAGCTTTCTTTAGCAATGATTGTTTGTGGCGATTTTCATGCTCATCTCATCACTAAAGACGCTCCTGTGTTTAGTAGTATATCTCCAGCACATGCGTTCAGATCAGGGTTGCCAGGTTTTCACAACAAAGCCTTCCCAGTTGCTTCTCAAAACTAGTTTAAAACTAGCCCAATCGGATTTCCAGGGACATTGTGTCCCGGGGATAAAATACACATTTTTTTTCAGGGTTCTCTTTATTATTTATCCCCTAAAATGTGAACCAAGGGAACCCCGCCAGAAAACGAATATTTTATCACCCGAAACAGAACGCCATTGGGCTAGTGTTGAGAAGTAATTGGGCAGGTTTTGTTTTGAATACCTGGCAACCCTGTTCTGAAAGCACATGCTGGATATACACTACTAATCACAGGAGCGCCTTTACTGACGAGATGATAATCACATTCGATTTTATGCACAGCCCTAGTTCAGTTCAACACATGGCTCCTCTCTCTACGGTGTGCTGCCCATCCTAGGCTGGTGGGCGGATGAAACGCTCTTCTGAGATGTTCACAGGTCACAGTTGATTAGAGCTACAGCCAGTGTTTTATGAATCTGTAATGACCATCATATTTGAGTCAGGCCCGTATGTTGTGTACACCATGCTGGAAACCAATTTCCTTCATTTTAGGAAAAACTTCGCTTTCGTCCAGTAAGCAACGGCTGTTCGTTTTAGTGTTGGCTGCATCTAATTATGGCCATTTTATTTTGCTCAGAGGAGGTTTTAAAAAAAGCTACTGGGTCCGCTATGAATAATTCTTAAATCAGACCCATTATGAAGCCAATATGAATTTCATTTCTAAATAAACAAAATATTTGTGTATAATCCTGAAGAATAGAAACCCATAACTGCACTTCCTACTTGTTTTCTGCTGCTTAAATGGCTACAGCATGTCCGAATCTGAACACTGGCAAGACTATAAAAATATTGCTGGAATGAATGGAAAACATTGAACTTGTTAGTTTAAAATGGGGAGGAAAAGCACAATGGTTTAATCAACTTACTGTGAGGTCTGTGCCGGGGTTGGAAAAATCTTATCTTAATGTTTATCCTTCCCTAAGTGTTCCCATATATTTCAATAGTAAGAGGTTCTCCTGCTTCCTGTGATATTCAGGAAGACTGTGTTGTTGGCTGGCTGAGCTGAGGGAAGGATTTGGCTGACCTGAGCTTCTCTCATGTCTGTTTCCTAACTCCCGGTTTAAACATTCAGCAGCAACCTTATGAAAGTGAAATATTTAGGCTCTGATAATTTCCTCCTGTTGTTACACAAAAGGAGCAACCAATGCTTTCACTGTGATACGGCTGTATACAATGGGGAAAAAGTTAAATTAACTGGCCAAACCAAGGAGGGAAACAGTTTTGGCAAACACAAGAGACTCCCAGACTTTACTGTTGGGGGGAAAATCATTTCGACCATCAAGTCGACCCATTCATCCATAAATGAAGGTCATTAATAACCCAAGGTCATTCCCATCACCCCCTTGATGTCCGTACCTTAATTATATATAAAGAGTGCGTCAAATGCACATTAATATTTATTGTAATTCCATTTGTAACTTTGCCAATGCAACAGCATAAGTCAAATCTATTTTTTATTGACTTTGTCAAATTTGCAGAGGAACAGGCATTGGAGCGCTGGATGTAATTAGTGCTATTGACTGAACTAATCCCAATGGAGCCATACGATTGGATGAGGATCAATATCAATTCAAACTAAGAAACAGCACAAATAAACAAATTGAAGACCTCAGAGGAAGAAGGAAAGTTACATTTTGGGGGAAATATACCAAAACTAAACTATCATGACAGACAAAAATCGAATTCAAGTGTATGGGTACTTTGTCAAATATATGAACTGATTGAAATTAAGACAAAAGAGATTTTCTCATTTAAGTAGCTTTGATGCAGAAACTTTTGAAAGCAAACTTTTGTTAAGGTTTAACAATAGCTGCTATTTATTAGCTTATATACAGTATAATATATGAATTATACTTTAGTTGTTTTAGACTTTCAAAGTACTTCAAAGTACATTCAAAGTGTGTGTATACACACACACACACACACACATACATATATATATATATATATATATATATACGTGTGTGTGTGTGTGTGTGTGTGTGTGTGTGTGTGTGTATACTGTGAACATCTAAAAAAACAGTTGAAATATCCTTTTTGCTTTGGAAATGTAGCGAGCTAAAGTACTAATTATTCTGTTTCAAAGGAACTTCAGTTAAGTACAAATTCCTCAGAATTTATTGAAATACATGTAGAACCCCTACTTTGATTCACTGCTTTAATTACAATCTATGTCACGAGTTGCAGGACGCAAGTTCCTACCAAACCAAATTTCCATCCTGGGCATAGTCCTTTAAGAAGACATCCACAACCCTGGCAACAAAAGTGCACTAAAATAAATTATGGGCTGGACCTTAGCATTTAGACCCCATAGTTTAACTTTCAGATAAGAGTGAAAGGTAAATTAAATATTCAATCATAAATTTCTCTTCAGAGAGTTTTCAAGAAAATGTGATTCATTTTCTCCCCTATTTGACCCTCCTGTACGTCTCAGGGGAAGGGACACAACCCGGTCATAAACCCAGGATCTGCCACTTTATTTATTTAAAGTGCAAGGCATTTCACTGACCCTGCATGAAAAGATTCTTTATATTTGGAAAAGTAGTGTGAGATCTCCTTGGAGAAACCATGTAGATATCACCTTTTCTCTCTCCCAAACCTTGTCTGCTGCCTGTCAAAATTATGCATGCCAAGGTGTTAATGAAAAATCACAAGTCTATCTTTACATTTTTGTTGCCATTCGTTAAACATAACACGATGCACCATTTTTCAAAGTAAGAGATGAACCCAATTCCATGACTCTGTCAAAATGTTCTAATGAGGAGAAACCCTTATGTTATTGCACAAGAAAGCTGTTTTATCCTGAAACTCTGTGGATGACCTATGGCCAAGGCCTTCAGAAACTGTCAGAATAGTGGACTGCTGTCATCTTAAACACCTCTCAAACACCTTCTAGAAGCATGTTAATGGTGAGATGACTTGTTTGTCCTTGTTGTCCGCTTGTTGAGCTCTACTCCCATCGACCACAGTTCAAGTTTCTGTGGAGTAACCCATATTTGCACTAGTATGGAAATAGTTTCAGAAGCCAAATATTTTTGCCTAGAGTTTGTTACATTGAGTGCATGGAAAGTTTACATACAGGGAGGAACTCTTGCAACTCTTGGTTTTAATTTCAAGACATCAAGTGGAAAATTAATGATTTTTATTTACAACACTTCCTCTTTTATTTTAACAACAGAACATTTACTGGAGCACTACAGAAATAAACAATCTGGCTTTGAGAAATTTGTCTGTTTTAGAAGCTGCATTTAAATTAATTCTACACCCTGGTGTGTTCCAAATCTACACTATATATACTGTATATAGTGCATTTATTGGAAAAATTACATCATGTTGGTTTTAAAATACACAAGGGTCAAAAATGACTGATTCTGTGCTAATGTTATGAGCCGAAGGCTTTAATGAAGGGCAATCATCGCCAATGACGTCATTACGTCAAGCTCAAAAGAACCGGCAAACCATTTTTCTTCAACCAGTTTATTGAATTTAACTGTCCAAAAGAACTGGTTCGCAGAAAAGAACCAAACTTCCCATCACTACTGGTGATCCGAAAACAGATGCAACTGGTTCTTGACTCAAGAACGAATCAATCTTTCGTTCGTTATCTGGCTCGGCTTGGTATTCATCTTCAGTTTTCTCTTCACAGCAGTTCAGTCAGTGTACTGTTTGAGTACATGAATTACTCCAGGATATTGTTTTTTTTAAACTCTGAGGGAGTGTCAGCCACATTAAAAAAGTTAACAGCTTAAGTCATTTGTGGATTAATGTGCATTGGAGACGCAAACTGTTTCAAACGATTCAGTTCGATTTAGTGAACTGGTTCAAGAAGATCCGGTTAAATCGAATGATTCGTTCACGAACTGGATATCACTAAACTGCAGTCTTGTGAATGTGCTCACAACAGACCCGGAAGAGAAGACAATGCTGAATAAAGTCGTAAAATTGATATTTTTTGACCAAAATGCATTTCCGATGCTTCAATTCTAACTGACCCACATGGACTACTTTGAAGATGTTTTGATAACCTTTCTGGACATGGACAGTATACCGTACATACATTTTCAATGGAGGGAATGAGAGCTCTCAGACTAAATCTAAAATATCTTAAATTGTGTTCCGAAGATGAACGGGGGTCTTACGGGTTTGGAACGACATGAGGGTCAGTCATTAATGACATAATTTTTATTTTTGGGTGAACTTATCCTTTAACCTCTGCAACCAAAAATAGATTCGTAAATGGTAAATGAAACTATATTGAAAACTTTAAGGAAAACTGATGTGGAAGAAAGGCCTGGCTGTCTAAACAATCATCTGTACAGTATGCAGGTAAGATTTTGCTTTGCTGTGCACAGTTTTTCCTCAATGTCTCTTGGTGGTAAAAGCAGGGCACAGGAAACCTAGGAACTTCAAAAAGGCTCAAAGATCTCCCTCTGAAAGTTTCTATGAAGCTTGCAGAGGTGCAGAGAACTCTCTCACTTCAGACAGACTGTCATATTCCATACTTAAAAATCAACCTGAGCATCTGGTGCAGCCTCCTGCTGGCACAGCACATTATCAGCAACTATTTAAAACCAACTCTTTGTACAGAAATGCTGGTAGCACTTTATTTTACAGTCCTGTTCCTCATGTACATACTATGTAATTATTATAGTAATTACAATAACTATGTAATAACTAGGTACAAACCCCTGAACCTACGCATAACATAACCCTACCCTCTGTAGTTACCTTGTGTTACCAGAACTTTATTGGATAAATACACTGTAAGTACACTATAAGTACATGTTAGTACATGACTGTAAAATAAAGTGCAACCGAAATGCTAGTTTTAAAATCTGCACCCCCCAAAAAAAAGACAGAAAACATATTTGGGTGGGTATTATGTGATATGACATAAATACGTAAAAATGTGGCATTTTTGTTCCTTTTTTTCAGTTTTAAGTCTAATTTCATTTCTTATAAAGTTATGAAGCAGAATTTTCATTTCATAAATGACTACTAATTTCTGGGTGATTTTGACCTTTGATACAAACTTTACCAATATAATCAATTGAACACAGAAAAATAAAATGACTTCATAATGAGTTTTTAATTATCAGTCTTTCTAGAGTTGACATCAAGCTAAAATATCAAAAAATCGTTAAAACAAGATAGAATTTCCTTGAGAAGCAACACACCAATATTTTTTTATAGATTATATTTTGAAAGATATGTGTATTCTTACTGCACTAGATTTTTTTTCACTTGATTAATCTGGTTTATTCTTGAAATATGCATATCACATTTATTACTTTTTATTACTTTATTTTTACAATGTACATTTTATACCATTTCTAAACCCAATAATAAAGACAACGATCACTAATAAATACATAATAAGTGTTAAAATACAGGTAGGCAATGTCTAGACCAAGTTTGTTTGCTGAGCTAGAGGTGAAAACAGACTACAGAGCAGTTCTGTTAGACACCAGTGTATCTGCTCAGGCCAAGGTTGTGTGTGTCTGTGTTTGTGTACCCGAGGTCAACGAAGCACTCCGTCAGCCTTAGAGTCATTACCTTCACATCAAGAAATATGTATGTACCCCCAATTCCCTCAGAGCAAACTGAGTGGGAAAGGGCACTTTAGCAGAGGCAAATATTCCTGCTGATTGCAGGAGAATCTTACTTTGAGCTCCCCTGAAAGTCCATAGGGTGCTGAGCTTTTTGTAACGATGCAAAAATGTAGCTGTGTATCTGTAGATGAGTCTATGCAGATAAGAGAAATTTGCATTATGAAACGACTCTTAGCGCAGCAACAAACTGGGTATATGTTGGAAAAATATTGTATTTTACATACTCTGTGTAGAACTTTTGGCTATCAAAGAGCTTCATATACTCTGGGAGATATATAAAACATTTATTATAAGGATATTCAAGATAAATCTACTGGTGATATAAAAAATTAATTTTATATATTTTTATATATTTATATTTATTTATATAAAACAACTATTTTTATTAAACTTTTATTTTTTTATTCTTTTATTTAACTTTTATTCAAGATTCATTTGAGTTCTGAATCAGGTTTTTGTATGTATGAAAAAAAAACAGTAAAAAACAATAATATTGTGAAATATTATTACAAATAAAAAAAAGGTTCTATTTTCTATATATTTTAAAGTATAAATTTATATATATATATTTTAGTTGTTTTTTTTTCTGTGATGCAATGCTGTTTTTTTTTTTTTTTTGCATCATTACTCTAGTCTTTAGTGTCACATGATCACAATCACAGTTCGTTTTGTTCATCGTCACGTTTCGGGTTGTGGAAATGTTGCCACAATAACAGACCAGTGTGTAAAACTCTCAGACACTTTTTAAAGATTCTATGCCACAAACGTTAAATATTTCACATACTTTTGAAAAGACAGCATTTAGTTGATCCTTATAAATGCTCGTCATCGAAGTTGTAAACATGACCGCTTTTTTGGCATCATGACATCTTTGTTTCCAGGCGAAATGTTAAAGAACGCGACACGCACTTCTACCGAAATCTTGTTTAATTTAACCAATCCGACGGCAACTTCAAAACTCCTTAAGTTTTTCCACTTTTGTGTGCCGTATACATCAGACGTTTAGCCAACGGTCCGTGGGCGTGACATCTGAGGCTGAGACTAGCAGGTGGCAGCCTATGATGTCACAATAAAAGTATAAAGAGCACGAGTGATATATGTCATCCACTTCTTGTCTTTAGGAGACCATTTATTTGCACATGAGTTAGGAGTGCGGGTTTTGAACCTGAAGGGAGCAGAATACTTAAATATAAATTTTTAAATATATTTTAATGTTACAAAATAAAACACAGCAAAGAACATATTTTCATTTATTCTAAAATGTAGCATTACATAGCTTTGTTGTCTGCGACAAACAGTTGTTCTGCCATGCTACAAGTCCTTGTGGAGATTGAAAGAATGCCATCGTCTGCTGTTCCGTTGTCGTCTATTTTTTGTAGTTTTCCTTTTTTGTTGTACTTCTCCGACAAGCTGCTGCTTTTTCAGCTTTTGCAGTGGTCTGTGGGTTACACAAGCATCCTGCTCGTGGACACTGCAGACTAGTCATTTATACTAGAAGTATAAATGAAAACCGATGTACATCCTACAGCGTAGATGCGTATAAATCAGCCTTAAGTGTGGGGGTTATAGGCTGAGCACGGATGACCAGATGTCTGCTACGACATAATTTTGCAGGTTGTAGGTTCTCTGTGAGCCTCCTTGCACTGTATCTAATACATGTGGTGCAGTTAGGAAACCTCTCCTTTTAGAGTCATCATGCTGAGGCCTCCGCTCCTAGAGCTTTGTCATCTACTCCAAGCATCTTCAGACCTCCTCTCTCTACAGAGAGTTATCTTCTTTGAGGCCTTGACTTACCAGAGCTCTGCTAGAACAGTACCTGTGAGTTGTAGGCTTTCTGTGAGCCTCCTTACAAGATGTCTTGAGCATGGCGCATAGTTTGGCTTCCTCACGTGTTAGAGAGTTGCATGCTGAGTAATACAACGTATCTAAATGTCTGATTTGTAGCTCCAGGAGTGTAAAAATTGTGGTATTAAGGGAACATCCCAAGTTAACATTCACTATCAGATTGTCAGTCACTTGTAACCGCACTTGGCATGATTTATGCCACCATTTGTCCCATTGATTGCCCATATGACCTTCTTGAGCTTGGTGTGTGTACAGTTTAAAGCTGTGAAATCCTCCCTCCAGATCTCCTGACTGGCTGACACAACACTGATGACCTTGGTTTCAGCAATCCTCCCATTTGAACCACCGTAAGTCAGTGTTTCTTCAAAGTTAATTCAATATAATTGAAATGTGCAGCTGATTTATGTTTCTTTATGCACCTAATTATCAATCCCAAGAATGTTTGCAAGTAAATGTAAATACATTTAGTGCCTGGTTAAACTGGTTTGTGGCTGAAATACTTTGCACAAGAGTAAATAACTGAATTCGCCTTAAGCATCTAATGTCTACGACAAGCACACCCAAACTGGTTTATTCTGCCTAGCGTTGCCTGACACTTTAAGTTCAGATCAACCGACTTGTGTTTTATTTCTGAAGAAATGGCTGTCATTTGTTCAGAGTGACATCTGAAAGTGATGAATCCGAAGAGGTACATGTCTGATCTTTTTAATATAATGCCAACAAGTCTATTCAGATTGATTTGTTGCATGTGGTATCAAGCCCTTTTTTTCGTGATAAGGAAACACATCTTATGAGAAACAAATCATTTTAAAAGCCGAAACACAGGTTGTGTCAAAATGCTGACATAAAAGAGGGCTGATTTACTGCAGTGTTGATTCCTTTATGGTTCTGTTGATCACTGGCACATGGCTTGGGTTAACCTGTTTTAAAGCTGTCCTGTCCTGTGGTTTGTGGAATTGGTCCCTAAACTAAAGTGTCACCTATTTTTCAGTTACTAAAGGATAAAAATGCAGTTATTGGCTACTTCTAATTGGATCTATGAGCTCTTGAAGGGGTCATATGATGTTTTTTTAAAGATCATTATTTTGTGTATTTAGTATAATATGTTGACATGCTTTAATGTTTAAAAAACTAAATATTTTTTTAATACTGTATTTACTATATTTATGTTTTATAAATGTGTATTAATGTATTTAATACTGTACATTAGTGTAGGTCCTCTATGCCCAGCCTCCCTCAAACGAGTAATTTTCTACAAAGTCCTTCCTTCTGACAAGCGCAGTCTGCTCTGATTGGCCAACTGACCCAGTGCATTGTGATTGGCCGAACACAGCAAGCACTCGTTGGAAATGGAACACCCCTTTCCATAATAGTGAGCTTCATCTTTCAAAATAAATGTAAAGACAGTTAATACTATACTTAGATTTACCGTCAGTTCAAGCCTGAAAAGGGAACAGAGTCATGTGACAGACACAGTGATGAAGCTCCTTTGTGTAACCGTTGGTTAAGACAGCTGACACCACTGTGTGACCATCTCTCTCTTTCTCCTCTCTCTCAAATGCACGCGCAAACGCACACACCGCGCAAAACTCCACATTTAATTGAACATATCTAAACTAATAACAAAGCATACTTACAGTAGCTGATTAAAAAGCGCCAGATTGTCGTAGCAAACTCAGAATTACTTTCTCTCCTAGGTTCACCAAACGATCATCCATAAAATGCATTGCTGTTATGTTGTAAGTAATCTTAAAGTTTCCTAAATGCATTTACTTTCGGAAGTCCTTTTTGCCCATTCAGTGTATGCCAGGCAAAAATCATGCAGCTGATCAATGTTTCTTTAGACAAAAATAAATAATGACACTGGGACATTTTCAATAAAAGCACAGTCATATCCAGCTTGAGAGGTTAATAATGTCTGAAATGCTTATATTGTGTGCGATTACACATATTGTTTACTTGATAATCATGCTTCATTGATTCATGAATATTCACTGCAGGGATAAGTAATTATCACAAATGACTCACAGATGCCATTGATAAAAATTTCAGAAGAGGGTTATTAGGAAATGATGTGATGTGTACAATATAATGACAGTGTGTCAAATACATGTTGAAACACACTCTGACCTTTTGAAAGACACCTCTTCTTTGAGTTTGAGATTATTGCTCTCTTATTAACATTCCGTTGCCTGCACGCAGTGTGGTTTTATTTAAATGATCAGCTTTTCAATTAAGTTAGAATGTTTAGCTGTTACTTCACAGTCTAGTCACAAAGTGCTAACGCCACATTCGCTTCACACATCATGACTGTTTCTCCGACAGCCATTAAAATCAGGACACTTCTGCCTGACTAAGATAACAAGTGGATTTTGTGTGGAAAGGCTGTGTGTGTGTGTGTGTGTGTGTTCCCAACAAATGCATAATTTGCTGTATCTCGCTCAGAAACAGAGATTAGGCCACATCAGTCGCCCCGTGCCGCTGGTGGGGAGGTTCTGCTGCGCTATAAACCAGTTCCCTGATCTCAAGTGCAGAGTTCAGCAGTTCTTCAGAGCAGCGAAACAGACAAGTGAGCTTAAATATTCATTGCTCATAACCACAACTGTGTCTCCTGATATGATTCCATAGCATAAGAGGGAAAGAGTTAAACATTAAATCATGAATTGTGTTGGTTGATGAGAGTCATGCTAGACCAGAATTCATTCACTTTTCATTTTTCTATTTGTCAACATCTTCCAAATAGAAAAAAGCAAGTTATATACACTGCCAACAAAAATTTGGGGTCGTGAGGATTATTTTGTGTCTGTGTGTGTGTGTGTGTGTGTTGCTCTTGTTTTTGTGACATATCAGGACACAACTCTGTATAATGACATGGGTATGACACAGGTATTACAAGGAGAGGGTGACTTATGAGGAAATAACCCATGTCCCCATTTTTCAAAATGATTATAAATCATACAGAATGAGTTTTTTTGAGAAAGTAAAAATGCACAAAGTTTCCTGTGAGGGTTAGGGTTAGGTGTATGGTTGGTGTAGGGCGATAGAATACACAGTTTGTACAGTATAAAAACCATTACGCCTATTGAGATGTCCCCACTTTTCAAAAAAACAAACATCCCCCCCCCATTTGGGGCTGCTGACTCAACAAAATCAATTCATTTGAAATTAACAGATGCCTTTCATCACTTACCCTCTGTTACAAGAGTCAGAGTCTTCTCAGTCTGATGAGAAAGGGAGGAGGAACATTCCTCAGCTCACTGTTTCCACTTCAGTGCTTCAGGGCCTGGGAACGGGAACGGGTCAAGGCCAGACCCTAGAGGCTCTTGGCACCCTGCAATAGACCTTTGACTCACTGATAATGAAAGGTCAGACAGTTCCTTTTCCTATAGTAGGATCCTATAAGCTTCTCACTTACCAGAGCACATTTCAAACAAGAATCAACGGGTGAACTTATTTACACTAGCTGAAATTCAAATCACCCCACAGTCAAAGTGTCTAACATGTTTAGAACCAAAGTAAATGGACAAAACTAAACATGAAGGGTGACAGTAACACTGCAGAGGATATTAATCTACAGGGAATGGAATGTGGGGGGGGGTTGTCCCCACTTTTCAATCACCAACCTGCACTGCAAGCGATAGATAGATAGATAGATAGATAGATAGATATATAGATAGATAGATAGATAGATAGATAGATAGATAGATAGATAGATAGATAGATAGATAGATAGATAGATAGAGAGATAGATAGAGAGATAGAGAGATAGATATGCTTTTCACTTACTATCTTTGTTTAAAAATGTATTTAGTCAACACTTGTAATATACTTATACCCATCTTTCATACACTACTACATACATGTGTACTACAAAAGGTAGCTAAATAATTTTTTTTATATAAAGAAAGTATGTTAAGAGTGCATTGTAGTTCATATTCATGATGTGTCTCAAAATAGCACAGTTGAGCCCCCTTAGATGATCTTAAATTCATCTTAAGATGTAACATTTTTATTATATTAAGTACAAAATTAGTGCATGAAAATAGAGCACTTTAAGTATATTGTGGAAGTGTTACTTGTTTTTCACCTTGGTTAGATGGTTTATGATGAAAACAAGGGAGGAAACATCAAAAATGGTAAGAAATAAACTTAAAAAAATATATATTTCTCAAATAGATCTTGTTTTAAGGATCATTTTTAGCCGAAGACAAAAATACTGAGAAAGAAAATTAATATTTGCAGTGTGCCAGATTAGATTACAATCTAAATCATTCAATATGAGTTGAAGATAATACAAAGGGCTTATTTTCAAAGTGGGACACATCCCATGAGATATGCAAATGATTCAGGGACTGATTAATCTGAAATAAGCTAATTAGAGGAAATATGGACAAAGTTGGCATCGACACAGATCAGGCTGCTCTTGTGGACAAATCATGGGCAATACATTGAAGAGAGCCTCATATCTTCTTAAATGAAATGATCCAATATGACAAAACTCCTGCATAGTAGGTTCATTCTGAAATCTATTCATAACAAACTAAATTAAACCTTTGATACAAACAAAAAGGGGGAATTGGTAGTTCTGCATGCTGCGTGCAAAAGAAGCCAACTACTTTGAAGTAAAAGTTCAAAAAAACACAACATTAAAGGCAAAAAGATTGCTTTATGGAACAAAGCAAACCTCTTTGTGATCTGTGTATATGCAAACACCATGCCTGTCACAAAGAGCTTGACAGGTCGCGGAAGACGGCCTGTTTCCGTGATGAATAAATTATGTGTTTGAAAACCTCTATGAAAATGAATGCAGTCAATGTAGTCAAACGTCAGTTTAACATACTGGTCGTGGGGTGATTGAACAGGCAGGAGAAAAACAGAAGAAAACAAATGCTACTGGTCCACTCAGAAAAAACAATAAACAGTTTATTCCCAAATCTTGATGTGAACTGACTGCCAAAGTTGAGCCGATTTATATCCAGATCAGCTGAGGTGACAGTGGTTTGAAAGTTAAAATCAGTCATTAACAAATCAGTAGACTTTATGAAATGCCTCAGGGGAAATTAAAATCTACTGAAAGGAGCTCTGGAGCAACTGGGCCTTATTAGAGCAGATGCAATCTCGATGACTGGCATGGGTGAACTATCAGAATGTGTGTCAAATCCTTGGTCTTGATCCACTGATAATGATGTAAAGCTACCGAAGGCCAAATCTCCAGTAATCGTTTGGAAACAGGGTGTTTCAACACCACATACGGCACTTTTTGGTTATTTTCGGCTCGATTTTAATGTAGCTCTAATCCGAAACAGCTCAATTCTGGTGTGCTTGAAGAAACTGGAAGTGACGCACATGAGCGCTGATATGCAAAGAATGTTTTTTTGTGGGGTGGACTATTCCTTTAGTAAACAACTTAAAACACTCACTCCATATTAGCATGCACAAAGTGGCAGTCCAAAAGCATCCACTCAGTACAAGAAGTGGTTTTGCATTAAAGAACACCTGCTGAGTGTTCGATGATATAAAGTCGAAAAGTACTGTGGCAGGTGCTTTAGTGTAACGACTAAGTTCTCTCCAATTATTTCTAAAAATCC